>NC_080392.1:35593383-35795083 GCF_028751815.1 Salvia miltiorrhiza | reverse complement strand
TTCAACTCACTTCTCTTCCCAAAGAATGATTCTTTTGACTATGGTCGGCGAGTGAAAATTAATTAAAATTTAAAAGAAAAAAAACATACACAACATAATTATGTTATTATAAAATACATACACAATTTGTACATAAAAATAAAAGAACACTTACTAACATTTTATCCGAAAAGCACTTCATTAATAAATCAACAATGCATTTATATTCATAATTTTGTTGGTTTCTTAAGCTTAACAAAAGAAATAAAAAGTCGTAAACCGAAAAATAAAATAAAATTACAGCACATAGAAATTAGAATACATGTGGAATGAAACTAGAAAAAGAATAATATTTCAAAATGTTTATTAAACAAAAAAGTGGTGACAATGTGTTGTTTTTATATGAAGCAACATCAATCATTCATTATTGTACTTTAATTTAAAATAAATAAGTTACTGTTGGATTGAAGTAATGACAAAATGATCGGAGTGACAGCATATTTGACTGATACACCACCTAATATATAAAATTTAATTTCTAGCCACTGCAGGTAAGTTCTAAGATATTTATGAATATAATAGAATGTTGGTTTCTGTTCCACCCACCACGCTCATTTTAAATGGAGATTCTACAAAATTTTATCTTATGTTAGTTTTAATTTCATAATTTAACTTGCATTAATTATTGCTCATGCTTGAAGAATATGTTAGTTTTAAATTTGATAACTAGGTTGCACTAATTATTTGCTCATGCTTGAAGAATATGTTAGGCTTTAATTTGAAAAACGCCTTGCAATTATTGCCCATACTTGAAAAATTCATTTACATCTGGTTTAAATACAACCACATTTCTTTTATTTTGGATTAATACAACCACATTTCTTGTTAGAACTTTTGGCATAAAAATAGAGTGTGGATAATGTCTAAAAAAAATAAAAATGGATTCGAGTGTACCCCGATGCGATCTTGAAATTAAATTTTTTTAATTATTAATTTATAAAAAGTATATTAACATTTTGAATGGTTTTCACATCTTGGCAGAGGTAAGAAGAGAGGGAAGCTTCTTAGAGCATTATGGGTCTGTACGATTTGGGTGTTATGGAAGAGACGCAATGAAAGCAGATTTGAAGGAAAAACTTGGGGTGCCGAGGAGGTTGTGATGGAGATTAAAGGAAGACTGTGGAGCTGGATTGCAGCTTTTAGAATCTGGTCCCCGAATGTAAATTTCTTGTCTTGGTGTTCCAAAACTTTACTCTCTCGTCTTGTATGACTTTCTAGGTACCTCTGGTACCGGTGGTTTTATATTATCTTCTTTTTCTTATAAAAAAAAAAGTAATTTTCAAAGAAGATTGTAGAATTCATTACATAATTAGGCATGAATAAAAGAAATTGAAATTAAATGTAAAGTCAAATTCCACAATCATACTGTATACAATCTATTCCAATATATTCTTCTCCATGATTTTTATGAAAACCTATCCAAATTTGTATACACTCGGAACCATTACTTCAAAACTTACTAGAAGAAAACATCAAATCAGATATACATAATATAGATTTATAGAAATTTGTCGATCTAGGATCTGGGAAATAATTATTTCATCCAAAACACGAAAGAGTGATATACTAATTAGGAGCAAAAACCCTCATAAATTTGGAAAATAAGAAAAGGCGCAAAAGAATGAATTTTTGTGACTTAAACCTAAATATATGAATCTCTTGCATTATAAGTTTCATAATTATTTATCTGAAACCGTCTCACAGTAAAACATATTCAAATAAAATTTCAATGATGTATTATAAATATTATTAATATTTATAACTACAATATTTTATTATATAATAAATTAAAATGCTAATCTTGATTCATCTAACATATAAGTCACTCTCTAGGGCATTCAACTCGTTGAGATTTTTAATTGACCTGAGAATCCTTGAGATTAATTTTGGATCAAAGGGAATAGATCAAAACTCATAAGTTACAATTAATCTTATATGGCATCATCTCGAAATTAACTCATAAAACTAATCTTATTTAATACTATGAGTTAAAACAAATGTTAATATATTTTTTCCATCCACATAAATTATACTCTTTATAATTATTTTTATTTTCATTTGTTCATAAAGAGTATATGTCGGTAAACAAGCATAGATTTCATTATAAGTCGTGCAAACTATCACTTCATATCAGAAAAGGTAAAAAAGTTTGAACTGCTTGTGTGACTGGACTTTTTTTTAACAGTTAGCTACTCCAAATATCACATAATTTAAGCATTAATGAAAACAAAGGTGAAAAATCCTTAAAAAAAAAAAAAAACAAAACAAAACAAAACAAAACAAAGGTGAAAAAGTGGAAAAGTGGAAAGAGCATCCAAACAAGGAATTACCGCATCCTATGTACCTCACAAGGATAAAAAGCTCAAAGGATTTTTCTCATAACATACATCTCTTTCTCCTTTTATTTTCATTCCTTATCTTTTTTTTTTTTGATCAGGAAAAAAGCAATCTATTAAAATGAGAAAAGTTCAAGGTACCAGAGGTACCAAGAACAGAGTACAAAGAAAGGAGAAGAACAGAAAAAAAAAAAACCAGACAAGAACCACTCCACCAAACATCACCCAATCATCCCAAAAATTCTATTTTCAGACATCCAAGTTCGAAAATCCTCAACAGAGCTTTCCATATTGTACGCCAACTTCCATGACCATAACCTCGTCTTGATCTCTCGAATCAGTTTATCTTTATTCCATTGGGCTTGGTTAAATTTGCATTCGTTTCGACATTTCCAAATACACCAAACAATGCAAAGCCAGACACTCCTGAGAAAGTTGTTGTCCTCCTTGTCACCAATGTTCGAGAAAGCAATAAGAAGTTCTTTTGGTGAGCAATGGAAAACCGATTGCTTACCAAGCCAAAGGATAATATCAGACCATACCTCGGAGGATCTGTGACAGGTGAAGAAAAGATGGCTATATCTTCAACTTGATTTTGGCAGAACACGCAAACGGCTTCCGACGCTGTGATTACAATCTTTCTTTTGATTAGATTATCACAAGTTGCAATTCTGCCCTTCAAACTCTCCATGTTTAATCTTCACCTTTTGTGGAGCGTTGCTTTCCAGAAACTTCGAAACTTTAGAGCATAATCATGTTGGGCATTTAACCGAGAGAGTTGGCAGATCGCTTTGTATGCAGAGTTTACTGTGAATTTTCCATTAGAAGAAAATTCCACTTCCATTCATCAGCTCTACCTGCATGTGTTTTTTCATCTTCCTCATTTTTAGTTTTTCGAGTTTGTATAAAAACTTTGGATGATGAAAAAAATTCAAAATCGTTAAAAAAAACGTTTATTTTTTATGATTACATTAGATAAGTAAAAGCTATACTCCCTCCCTCATCCCTCCCACAAGAGTGTGCATCACTTTTGGTGGCACATGCATGGCCGATTCTGTATCTCACAAGGCTCTAAGCAAAATTAAAAAATGGTCCCTTATTTTCTTTTATATTGACGAAACAACAATAATATTAACTTTAACTTTTTCAACCAATTATTCGAAAGAGTTTTCAATGAAAAGAGAAGAAAGATAAGTTACTGCATATGTTTTGGAATACTATTTTATTATTAAGCAAAAAATAATTTTTAAATATATATAGTATTATATATAATACTATATAAAAAAAAATTTGGGGCCCTATGGGTGCAGCATGTTGAGCATGTCCTCAGGTAACGGGCTTGGGCACATATTTAATAAAATGTTAGATGAGTGTATTAAGACTGAAGAAAGTGGTCTATTATAAGTAAAAGTAAGAAATAAGGAGTTAGTGACGAGGTAGTGTCGACAAATGGCAAATGCACACTCTGTGGACGTCCCAAATAGAAAGAAATGTCACTCTTATGGGACGAAGGGAGTATGAGTTAATTCATTGTTACTAAAATGAATTTTAACTTTAAGAGATGTTGATGCCTTTATTAATTTTTATCATTTTAGTTAAGTTTATTTATCGGAGTAGACCTAACTCAAGCGACAAAATTAAAATGTCAAAATGTCTCTCTTATAAAAGATTATTGGTTTAATTATCACCAATATGTGTCATTGTGTTTTATCAATCATAAAATTATATAAAAATTACTTTCTAATTGATCAATGTATGTACGATTTTTTGTATAACATGTGTCCAACATTTTCTTACAGTGAAAAGGTCGTAGGACAACCTTAAACCTAGAGACAAGTATTCGAGCGCGAAATCAGAAAAATGGGCTCATTCCGATTTAAAAAACCCAAAAAGATAAATAATGTGAATTTTGTTCTTAAAAATAAAAATAATACGTATTTCAAATAATAAAAATTTGTATTAATTCTTTCCGTTCATAAAAAGAGTCTTATTTATCTCTTTTTTTTTTCCATAAAAAATAATCTCATTTCACTTTTAAAAGCCATCATACCCCGCTTTCTCTTCTATATTTAACTGTATATTAATAATATATTTTTATTCTACTCTTCTATACTAACATTACCCTATAAATTGTACAACGTTCATTCCATTAGAAATACTCTATTTCATTAACTTTTGGACATGAATATTAAGAAAAAATATACGTTAGTATAAAAAGTGGTGATTAGAAATTATTTAAAAATTATTTTAAGGTGAATCGGGCCTATCATTAATAATATTTTAAATAATTATTTTTTGTTAAAAATAATACTCCCTCCGTCTCAAAAAAACATGAACCTTTCTATTTTTGCCACATTACCTCACCACAATTTCTTTACTTTTTGTGTCTATTTTTCATAAAATATGACTCATTTTTCACTCACAAATAGCACTTTTATCTAATACTCTCTCTCTGTCCACAGGAATCGGGCACGGATGTTAAGAAACAAATAATTTAATACTAATAAAATAGGAACAGAGAAAATCACTTTTTTTGAGGATATATTTGTCCAAAAAGTAGGAGAGAGAAATAAAGAAGAGATAATTAATGTGTGAGGTACAATGGTATTTGGTGTAAATAATGAGTTATGTTGTGAATATTTGTTATATGTTGATTTTTCATTTTAGAATCGAACGTCCAAATAAGGAAATATGGCTTATTGAATTTAGACGGATGGAGTATTTCTTCAAATTCGTATCACTTACTAATGTTCATATTTTGTGACATCGAGGGAGTATGAGATATTATTAGTGAAACATTTCAATAAAATAAGTAATACTCCCTCCTCCGCCCTCATATTTATGCAATACATTTCATTTTTTGTACATCTCCCAAATTTATGCATACTCTATGTTTGGACACTACTCCACACATAATTAATGTAATTTTTACCATTTTAACTTACACTATTTACCTCAGGGGCGTACTTTGCATGATTGATAAAATGGATGATTGAGTATTTTTATTTCAAGAGTAGGAATTATTCAATCTCACTCTTTTGATAGGATAAAAGTAAAACAAAACTAGTTTAAATGATAAAAAAAAATAATCAAGAGCCTTGGAATATTCCAAAATTTCAATCCAAACAAAGTAAACAAGGTATTAGTCTTATTATTTTTATTTATAAAGACTATCCTTTTAAAATAAAAACGTCCCCTTAATGTGGGACCCTTTCTCTATTATCATTATTACAAATAATTTTTTAATTAAATTTTGTCGAAGTCAATCATATATAAGTTTTAGGAGACCGAAGGGGTAGAATAGATAGAATACCTTTATTAATTTATAATAAATTTAATAATTTTATTAAAATTTGTGTTCAGAATTATGTTTTCGGGAGAGTGAGGGAGTATATTTTAATGAGAGGACAGAACACAACTTAAACAATTGTGTGGGTGACCGGAAAAAGACTTCGGACCGTTGAGTTAAGTGGGACCCACAGCAGTAAAGCCACAGCACACCACAGACACAGATTGATTAGCCCTCACATGGTCTCGCTGTTGCGGTGGGCCCACACCTCTCTCTCTCTCTCTATCTTTGGTATTTAGAATTTTAAGAAACAAAAATTGATGATGACAAGTTGTAAATTCCGACATGTTTACTCACGAGGTTCCTGCACTTGATCTCTTTGTCCAAACCCAATCCAACCTATTCAATTTCCATCCCAAATTTGTAGTTTACAATATACACATCTCTAATTAAGTGCAACTGCTTTTTTCTTTTCTTTTTTTATGTCCTTCCACTTTTAATTATAGCTCGAAATTTTACAATATGATCTATCCCATAATTTAATAGTCATATTTTTATTTTAGTTTGTTTCTTAGTAATTTATACTCCCTCCGTGAAAATAAGACCTAGTTCTTTGTGGCACGAGAATTAAGAAATTGGTATTTTGTGTGTTAAGTGTGGTAGGTGAAAAAAGTAAAAAGGTGAATAAAAAATAAATTTTTTATTATTTTTAGAAAATTGGTCTTGTTTCGTGGGACAGACCAAAGGAAACTTGATCTTGCTTCATGGGACGGAGACAGTATTAGTAAAATATGGACCACTTACTCTACTTTAATCACTAACTTTCTTCTCCCTTCATCCAGGCTCACTTGACCTATTTATTGTTGGCATGGTTATATAAGAGCAAATGACATTTGTGTATAAAATGTTATGTGTAAATTATTAGACCTTTTTTTTATGCCAAAAATGAATTAGGCCAAGTAAAATCAGACAGCCAAAAAAGAAAGCGAGCCAAGTGAGGCAGCACAAAGAGAGTATGAACTTATATCTTCATTATTCACTCAACCATTCAAGTTAAAAAATTTGGTTATTTTAGATTGATGTATCATAAAAAGATGCATTAAACTAATAATATGCCTACACATAACTTGATCAAACGTTTCTTTTAAATGCTAAAGAAAACAGCAAAAAATTCTCTTAAATTGCCTAAAGATTGTAGATGGAGCTGAATACCGATATTCTAATATGTTTAGATTTGGCAAAAAAAACAATATAACAAATTCAAGTTTTTATTTGAGACTGGCTTTATAAAAATGATTGGGTAGTCCAAATATTACTTGGGTTGATGGGTTTTTTTTTGAGGTAAGGTTGATGAATTTCTGTCGTCATACAAAAAGTATATAATATATTTTTTAATTACCATAATATGAAGACTTACTATTTATAGATACTAAACAGTATGGTACCTCTTGTCGACTGGAAGTTTCCCGAAGAGAGTGCTTCTTTTTATTATTATGGTTTAGAATTTAAATCACACATTTCAGCATTTCCAAAACTGAAAAATGGCATCTTTGTTTGAGTTCGACAAAAAGGGAAATGGAGTTATATGATCACATGCTTAAAGTAATTAATGTTGTTTTATTTAATAACGTAGATAAATATTGTGAGCAAAAATAGAAAGGATAGTTGCTTCATCTTTGAGTGCACAATTCGTATCAACTAATTAAATCACTTTCTAATTAATCCGTATCAATTATTTATAGTGCACGATGAATAAATTTTACTTTTATGTATACATGTTATCTTAGTTTTCGAGTAAGAGTGTGTTCTCATTCGTTGATAAATTTGTGAAATAGAAGAGATATAAAATTTATTTCTTTTCTTTCATTTTCAACGAAACAAAATTATATTATTTCTCATTCATTCTTTTTATTTTAAGGAGTGATAATATATAAAAAAGAAAATAGGAGTCAAAAAAAGAAGGAATTTGAAAGGGAAATTTATTATTATTATTATTTATTTTCCCATAATAAATTATCAAACAAAGAGAAAACACCTTACATAAAAATGAAGCGATAATAGACTTGCATAATTATTCTCAAAAAAAAAAAGAAAAAAAAAAGTAGACTTGCATAATTTGTTATAAGTGAAATATTAAAGTTTAAAATCGATAATCCATGATAAAAATAGAAAAATAATGATAGTATTAAAATTTCCCGAAAGCTATGTTAGTTGATAAGATTAATATTCGACGGGTCCATAATAATATTAAATTAAATTAGAAAAAGAAAACAAAATATTAGGTAGCTTAATGGTATTACAAAAATACCCTTACCTTATCCGTTAATCATCAAGTGTCTCTCCCAACCTTAAATGCCATCGCCACCGCACTCAGCTCAGCTGCAGAAACCCAAAAAGAAAACTAGAGAGAGAAAGTAGAGAGAGAGAGAGAGACAGAGAGCTAAGATGACGAAAGAAGTGAGCGAAGAACCCGCCGCCCACGGCAGCAAGGACTACGTGGACCCGCCCCCGGCGGCGTTCATCGGTGCAGGCGAGCTGAAGCTCTGGTCCTTCTACAGAGCCCTCATCGCCGAGTTCATTGCCACCCTCCTCTTCCTCTACGTCACCGTCGCCACCGTCATTGGCCACAAGAAGCTCAACGCCGCCGACCAATGCGACGGCGTCGGCCTCCTTGGCATCGCCTGGGCCTTCGGTGGCATGATCTTCATCCTCGTCTACTGCACCGCCGGAATCTCAGGTAACTAACCGAAAAACCCTAATTCACTCGAGATTTCCTTTTCCGACGAACTAAAACCCTAACTCACTCCAAATTTGGCTTTCCGACGAACTAACTAAAGCCCTAATTCACTCCAATTTCAGGTGGTCACATTAATCCGGCGGTGACGTTCGGGCTCTTCCTGGCGAGGAAGGTGTCGCTGATTAGGGCGGTTTCGTACATCGTGTCGCAGTGCTTGGGCGCCATCTGCGGCGTCGGGTTGGTGAAGGCCTTCATGAAGGGCCCCTACAATCGCCTCGGCGGCGGCGCAAACACCGTCGCCCCCGGGTACAACACCGGCACCGCGCTCGGCGCTGAGATCATAGGCACCTTCGTGCTCGTCTACACCGTCTTCTCCGCCACCGACCCCAAGAGAAACGCGCGCGACTCCCACATTCCCGTAAGTAAATTTTCATCGAATTTCATTTTGAAGGCTCGAGTTCAATTTACTTTTTCAATGTACCGCCACAATCTCGGCGTGATAATCCTGAAAATTTTCTCAAAATTCAGGATGAATAAAAACTAAAATCGAAGTTGAGGTTCATTTTTTGAAATTTGAATTTAGGGTTGATTATTAATTATTAATGTTTTTGAGACTTTGTTTTCCAGGTTTTGGCTCCCCTTCCAATCGGATTTGCAGTCTTCATGGTGCATTTGGCCACCATCCCCATCACCGGAACTGGAATTAACCCGGCGAGGAGCTTCGGCGCCGCCGTGATCTACGGCCACCAGAAATCGTGGGACGACCACGTAAGTACAAAAATGCATCGCAATTTGATTAGAGTTTAATTAAGTGTGACTGAAATGTTTTCTGTGCAGTGGATTTTCTGGGTGGGGCCGATGGTCGGAGCACTGGCGGCGGCGATCTACCATCAGTTTGTGTTGAGGGCCGGCGCGGTGAAGGCGCTGGGTTCGTTCAGGAGCAATCCCACGAACTAGGGGAGGGAGAGAGAAAGAGATTCTTGTTTGATTTGAGATGTTTGTTGTTAATTAGTTTTTCTGTTGTGAATTCTGTTAATTTGCTATAAATTTGTGTGTAATGATGAAGAGAGGAGAATGTTAATTATGAAAAAAAAAAGCCTTTTCTTTTCTTTTCTTTGTTGCTCATTCAATCTTTTGATTTTGTGTTGTTAGGTTTGCGTATTTATTTTGGACGCTAAAATGCTTGTGTTGTTTCTTTCATCCTCTGTGTATATACATAATGACGCGTCTCTCTCTCTCTCTACAATTTATCACACTCCAGTAAGTGGCCTTTCAAAATCAAAACCTATTCAGTGATTGAAGAAGAAAAAGTAAGATGACCCGTTTAATTTAACCTAACCCTACCAATTATTGTAGCCTCCGACTTATAAGGTAAGGTTGGAGCTTGTCCACGTCCATCCATCTAATTTATTTCGACTTCTGACTATTATATAGTCTTATATAAATAAAAGCACGCTATTAATAAGCATCTTGAAATTGATACCACTATCAATCACTATGATATAAAAACAACAAAACGTTTTAATTTTATTTTATTTGTCTCACGGACTCGAGAAGATTCATGTGTATATGTCCTTGTTGTGACTTAATTAATTACTTGATATAGTTTTCTTTCTTTTTTCTCTTTCAAAATAGACGTTGTCAAAATTACACTCACTTGAAATCAGCAAGGCAAAGCTGCACGTAAACCCACTTGACAATAATTGTGAGGATAGCAAGAATCCAACTTTCATATTTTCAATCCAACCCCATAATCTCTTAACTTTTTCTTTGTGGATGAGTGACAAATGCTTTATCCACTTTTGACTATGAACCCCCCCAATACGACCAAACCATACCCGATAAATTCCATCGAATATGTATATGTACTATAATAACCCATTGATTGTACAAAGAGTGGTAATTAGAGCCAATAATAATTCACACAAACATCTTCATGTTCTATAAAAATGATGGATACAAATGTACATATACATGCTTGATACTACCCATAAAAGCTATACATAGTGAAATACTTTTAATTAAGATGTGTGAGAAAGAGAGATACGTTGGAATTGCTAGCTTACCATGTGATTTAGACCGTTCCGTAATTGCTATATATAGTGAAATAGTATTCATGAAGATGTGTGAGTGAGAAAGAGAGAAATACTTTGGAATTGCTAGCTTACCATGTGATTTGGAATATGTATATATACTATACTAACCCATTGATTATGCAATGTGTGGCCGCTAAAGCCATCGTTTTACACAGCTTTTCTCATGTTTCAAAAAAAAAAATGTGGATCCAACTGCCACATATCGTAAAATCAATAGATTGGTGCAATATAAATGTACCTACTTCATACCACCCATAGGCTACTAGATGTTGTATATAGTGAAATATTTTTTTATTACGATATGAGAGAGGGACTTTGGAATGGAGAGGTTACTAGATCACATGAAGAGAGCCATTGAATGAATTAAGAGGGGTAATTAACAAAGGACGTGGTTTTGTGGCAAAAGTGTGGAATAACAATTCCAAGTATATATCTCGTGATGTGAATATTTAAAAGCTATTTATACACAATCACGAAAAAGTATATGTCCAAAGTACCATGAATTTGGGACCACATTGAATTTTCATGATACCAATGCAACACAGATAGGTAAGAAAGGATGTTGTTTTGTGGTTGCAGTCTGCTACATCTTACAATTTATAGCAGGAAAGAGGAGAAACATAAGCAGACACGCAATTCTGCCTTCTCTCTCTCTCAAGGTGGGAGGTGTTTAGTGCCAATTTCAGGCAATAGTAGAAAACATAAATGGTACACGTAGACAGTAGCTTGAAACTTGTTTTTACTACACATATTAGTTCCTATTTTACATCTCTTACTTAAGATAAGGTGAAGTGTCAAATGCAGAAATACATATAGTGCACACACCATGACAAAAGGGGAGGTAATATATCAGTACCTTAGTCGGGCAAAGCTGTACCTCGCTCGAGGTTGTTCTTGATCTCCAAAGTGTACTTCCCAAAGGCTCGCTCGATCTTTTTATTGAAGTGCTCATTACGGTCATTGATTGAGTCAATATCCTTTTCTTCACGATACTTGCGCCTCCTACTGAAGGACCTTGATTTATCCTCCCTGCTTGTAAGCTCTTTGACCATTTTATCAATCTTCTCGGCTGGGATGTTTGGCGTCTGTCCAATAACATTAACATGAATACCGACGACCCCATTCCAGGAAAAGAGATCTCGAAACGAACTAGGTTCAGTCTTGAAATATAGTGATGCTTACCTTTCCATATTGAAGACTGGAAGCCCCTCGATAGAATTCAGGATCCTCCTCTTTTTGTCGGTTGTACGCTTCGAGGTCTACCACAATGTTTTTGGTCCTTTTGTTATGAGCATCATATAGAGTTTTTTGATTGAAAACTGTAAAAAGAGAAAAGTCATCTGTCAGTAGCAATGCAAGGATATACTAACTGAGCACTGCAAAAATTATTTCTAGAGGTACAGGAAATGGGAAACCAATGAAGATAGGCACATCGATGAAATAATGTTTTTCTAAACTTAACCGTGGTACTTTTCATGCTTTTCGTGTTTAAAGAAGCTAGAGCAACATGAATCAAATGACTAACAGTAGCATCGTCACACATCCAAAGGTTAAGCTTGATCCATCAATGTTATCAGTCACCCAGCAAAAATACGAAGTGCATCCTATGTATGAAGTATCTCTCCTAGTTCACAAACGGCACGATTCAACATACATACGATACTGAGTTTGTGCATGGCAGTAAAACAACATTAGAAAGTAAGAGATGCTGCAAACAGCAGAATTTCCATAAAACAAACATAAAAGTGTGCTTACTTACCATCCCACCCAGCAGGGGCAGGCTCTTTCTCCCACTTTTTGTACTTCGACTCCGCCATCTCTTGTGTATCAAGCATATACGCTTTGCTCATATCCAAGCCATTAGCATCCAAAAGTTTTCCAATTTTCTTCTTCCTCTCCTCGAGCCATTTCTGCTTGGAAACTCCTCTAGCTTCTGTTGGAGCTTCCATTTTTTTCTTCTCTGCCACCATGGCAGTCTGATTGGCTTTTCTTGCCTCATTCTGAGTGAATAAAAAAAATACGAAACTGTAAATACTGATAAACAAAACCAGGACCAAAATGACATGACAACAAGAGCAATGTATATTCTGTCTATGCTGAGATGTACTAGGAAAAAAATGTTCATCCACGTTGCGCTTTAACGCACATACCATTTTCATTCTCAGTTCAAATAGCTTCTTCTGCCTTCCTGTGAGATTTGCAAAATCAACTAAAGCATCATCACCATTCCCATCAACCTCCCCATCAGAATGCTCCTTGGGGGCATCATTTCCAGCATCCTGTTCTTCTTGCTGATCTGGCCCAGCCACCAGCCTTGGCTCCTGATAATTAGCATCCACGCCTAGGCATTATACAAGAAAAGATTGTTGAATCTGTAACTTTCCAAATAATGAAACAATTGATTATGAAATCTGAATATACAAATAACATATCACTGAATAGCATTTTAAGAATGAAGAACCTTATACAAACAAAAAGTTAAAGCAAAAGTGAGCCAATACAAAAGAATGATCTAGTTTCAGTAAGTATTTTGCAACAACCGATTTCAGTAACAAGTCTTAGCACCTTAGCAAAATACTATTAAGATACCAATCAAACACCAACCCATATAACTTTAGTCGGTTATCTTCCAGGGTTCGGCAATATCTCAAAATAGTTTTCACTACATTCATGATAATGATTTGATGCATTTAAGCATAGTGGATAGAATTGCTTTCTAGCAAGCTTTCCACAACAATAGATACTAGCTAAAAGCTAACTAAATTATCGGATCGCTTTTTCTGAGACGTCATCAATAGTTTATGCAGTCATGACATAAAACCATATATCCACTAAGCACATATTGGTTACAGAAACATATGCAGCAAATCTAAACATGCAAATTTGAGGAGGAAAAGCCCCCCCGTAAGAGAAGCAACTCCAAACATAGCTGAAATAAGCAGTAATTTTTTGGCTTTTTCTCTCTTATTTCTAATTTTCAATTAAGAAATAAAACACCTTAAGATTCACGATTAAAAGAAAAAACCACGCATATCACCTGCATTCGCGTTCAGGTTCGCTTCAGCAATAACTCTGAAGCAATAATCACTACATTCGTGATATAGATTCGACGCATTTCTGCAATCCGGATGAACTGCTCTCTCTTCAGCCATACTATCCTCCCTTATTCTCCGTAATCAGATAATAGTATAAAATACCTGCATAATAGAGGACTAACATAAAAATTTATGCATCAGATTAACCCTAACTAAACCCTAACACGAACCAAACATCAAATTGCGAATCACAACAGCTGAATTCGGAAACAAAACTACGGCCGAAGAAATGCAACTCAACAAAATTCAGCTGAAAAAGAAAAGTACCTCTGGTTTATGCTATCGAATTTAGGGCGCGAGGGTTTGATGCTTGTGCAAATTTGAGATTATGGAAATAAATAATGCGAATTTTTCGTGAAGGAGTCATTGCACCGTCATTCGATTTGGGCTGGGAAACATGGGCCTCATACTACGGCCCAAAACCAACTACAATTTATTAGGCCCAATTAATATTAAAATTCCTCGATAAAAGTTTTCGAAAGTTAAAAATTAGGTAAGATCATAATGAATTTGACGTGGGTTAAGTCTAAATTGTATGTTAAGAAAAAATATTGTTACACACCCCAAATTTGCAGAGGATAGATATCCATAATTTCTCGTAATTTTTCACTATTTGATGGCCTCGACCAATTAATATTCAAATTCCTCGATAAAAAATTTCGATACTTAACATTGGGTAGATCATTATGAATTTTGATGTGGCTTAAGTTTAAATTGTATCAAGAAAAATATTTTTATATATTTTTCGTGATTTTCCTTTTTGAAAGAAATTTGTTATAATTGATAGTTCATGATATAATTAAAAAAATAATAAATTAATGGGTTGATGGTATATAATTTATTCAATCAATTCTCATGTTACATATGAACTTTAATTTTTTGTTTCTTATTTTTCATTTTCGTCCATTTTTCATCGTGGTAACATGATATAAATATATTCGTGTAACATAAATATGATCGTATGTAAAAATAGAACCGACATCGTATTGTATAATTGAATGAAAACGATATTGTTTCAAGCCCAAACTTTCGCGGAAAAATGGACGAATATGTAAAATGAGACAATATTAATAGTCTAATATTTTAATAAAGATTTTAAAATCGTATGCAAAATAAAAATTTGTTGAAAGTATAATAATTTATATACAATTAACCCTAAATTAATAAATTAATATATATGTGACTAATAGCCATTTTTTAAACTTACAAATCGAAACTCATGAATAGCAAAAATTACGAACCAAAACAGAATTTATAGGCAAGCATTACAACCTCGTAGACATACAAAAGGAAGGCAAAGTACATGAAATCTGATATATTTAGCTGCAAAAAACAAGGACAGCATACATCCAAAAACAGCACAAAAACACAGCCTACTTCATATAATCAACTCTTTCTTCGAGCTTTCCGCTCTTGGCGGAGTCGAGCAACCCAATGTCGAACCCCTCCTTGAAGCCGCCGAGCTCGAGTGCTCGCGATCGGCACCTCATGAAGCCGATCGCCTCGTGCTCGGCAGCTTTTGCCGCCATGGTCAGCTCGAACGTCGGGGATCTCAGGTATTCCTTGATCCCCAACAGAGTGGCTTGGCGGATGACAGCACGGCACTCGCCCGATGCTGCCATCTCGAGCATACCAGCAGCGCGGCCAGCATTGAAGGAATCCCGGTCGCGCTGCTCGAGCCTCTCGATCTCTAGCTTCGCCTTCAGCAGGGCCCCCTCCGCATCCTCGCTCCAACCCCAGAGCTCACGGAGCTGGCGCTCCAACGCGTGCAGGCGCTGCTCCTCTTGAGCCCTAACCACCTCGGTCTTCTCTTCCACCTCCTCCCGTTCAGACCGGTGATCCTCAACGGCTCGTCTCTGTGTCTCGACCTGATGCAGAGCGTGCTCGAGCTCAGGATCAACTCGGCCATCTCCACTTATGACCTTCTCCCCGGCCTCACAGCAAAGAGAGTTTATGCTTCTGGTCCTCTTATGGCGCGAAACCTTCGACCTACTCTTTCGTGCATCGTTAGAGCAAAGATCAGACCATTCTCCATGCTCGTTGGAGCCATTGCATTTAAGACAAGAGGAAGACGGGAGCTTGGCGGTGTCCGTGAGCTCCGAGTGACCGGAGAGGGGCTCGGAGGCGGCGTAGGGCTCATGTGTGGTGATCCCTAAAGAACCTCTAGCTTGAGCCATCAGCCTTTCTTTCCTTATGGGCACACCTACAAAATGACATCATTAATATTCTAAATATACAACATACATTGTAAATTAAATATTGCAACATACACATATCACAAACTGAGTATGCATACCACATGTATAGAATGACATTATCGTACTGACATTGTATCAATATAGACAAGTAAATATGAAGACAAAACAAAAATAACACATGTGCCTCTATTGAACTAGCAGTAGAGTGATTAATGCATAAGGTCAAAGGTCTTGAGTTCGAGTCCCAAAGTGGCGCAGTCTTTAATTTATTTGTTAATTTATCAAAAATAAATAAAAAATAACACACATATTGTAAGTGGAAATCCAAAAACGAGAAGAGAAGATGAAACATCGATGCAAGAATCCGACTAAGAAAAACACATTCAAAATCATAAACAGCTCTCTATAGCTCTCTTATTTCGTTTCATCTATAATCTTGAAGCATTAATCACTACATTCATGATCCATGCGTTTCTAAAATCGATGGATTATTTTATTTAATTTATTTTTTCATCCCCAAACGTTTTATTTCCTCAGCAAACAATAACAGAATCTATACATCACAACAAATATCAATTCCTAATCTAAACATCAGAAACAGATTTATGCTCGAATCTTTGTTCGTGTGTGGAAATGAATGCAGCAAAATTCATCAGTAATTTATGAACATAAGTCATGAAATAAATGACATAAATATTCATTGCATGCAACAAAAATCAAAACTAAGCACAATTGGAAAAGGAACCAAAAGAAAAGTAGCAATCAGAAAATAGATACCAGTAGATTCAGTCAGTGATTTGAGCAGATGCTAAGAAATCTATGGGGAATTTTATTGCAAAATGGGGTTTAAATAGTCGTTTAATTGGGCATTATAGTATTGGGTTGTTAAAAGGCCCAGTATGAGAAGGCCCGATTTTCAGTTATAAAATTAAATTTTTTGATGTTTTTTATAAGTTAAAATATTTGGTTTTCTTTATTACAAATTGTGTTTATATACATTTATATATACGGAGTGGTAACTGGTTATTGTATAAATAAGATTTATTGTAAAATAGGTTCATTTTAAATTTGCTAAAAATTACTCTCTCCGTCCCAATAATAAAGACACAGTTCTTTTGGGCACAAGAATTAAGAAAAATTAAATTAGATAGTAAAGTGTGGTGGCCCACTTATTTAGTGTATTTAATTAAAGGTTAAATATCAAATACAACCTCAAGGTTGTCCCTCCATGCGCAAAAACAATCATATGGCAACGTTCGTTGCGTTTAACTCCCTAAGACACCGATTAGTAAACAAATTCGTCGTTGGTTGAACGGACGTTACATTTTCTCTAATTTTTTTTATTATATAATATTTGGGGCCTACTTACTGTTTAATAGCGGGAGAATTCAATTCTCACTTCACACACTTCACAGTAGATAGACCATTCATCTTCTTTTATTTTTCTCCGCTTGTAGAAGTCCAAAAATCAGTCAGCACCTCCTTATTGCTAGTACCCCGCCACGCGAGACATGCACACACCACGAGTATGGCCACACAAGTGAAGAAAGCCACACCTAAGTTGACCACACTGTGGAGCGCAACCTCTTCTTTTGTGCCACCGACATCTCCGCCCTCCGAAGCAGCCTACCGCCTCACTTTTGCGGCTGCTTCAGCTTCAAGATTGCGCCAGCTTGCACTTGGCGTACCGGGAAATCTCCCTCTCTCTATACCCTAAGGAGGAGATTAGAATCTCATGCATGGTGAATTGTCGGAAGCGAGTCAATTTGCCGCTCCCCAAGGGGTACTATGGCAATTGTATTGTGATACCCTGCCGCTATCACAACTGTAGAGAAGTTGACGTTGCAGAGGGTAGTGGAGATGCTGAGAAACTCGAAATCACAAGCAACTAAGGATTACGTAAAATTAGTTGCGGATCTAATGGTGATGAGAGGGCGGCCCCTTTTATAAGCGACGTTACTTTTATAGTGTCTGATTTTACGAAGGCGATTTTCGGCGAAACGGACTACGAGTGGGGCATGGCGGCGTACGGTGGCCCGACTCAATGCTGAGATATGATTCCTAGAATAGTAAATTATGTTCTATCACCATAATCAAGATTTACATTCAATAAATAGGGCAAATCTGCCACTTTTTAATTCCCACAAACTAAAGTCCAAAAACAAAAAATCTATAACCATCCATAACAAGAAGGAAAGATCTCTCATCACAAGAGAGACAAGATATAGTATTGTTTTTTCTTCAACATAGCAACGATGGGAGATTTTTTATGGGACTCAAAAGGCTGCCATGTCCAAGTTCGGATGTTGTAGGAGCTCTATTGCTTGTTTGTGGAAGGCTACCAAAGAACAACAAGCACAAGGTCAATTATCAATGTTGAAAGCAAAAAAAATCACAAACATAGAATAAAGTGAGTGCAAATAGATTTAGAACTCATTACAAGTCTGGACTTGCACAACAGAGGCACAATGAGAATGCTAGCAGCAAGTATTGGATGCTCGAAGAGTACAATGGGGTAGATAGATCACTAGAGAACTGATCAAAGCTCATACAAGTGCAAAATGACATTTAGAAATCAATTTGTAAAATGAATCTTTAGAATTTTTTTTATAAAAGGGACACACTGTGTAAAAAAGTCAAAATACGTTTTGTTCTTTATTGAAAAGATTGAAAAAAAATACAGCCTTTTATTAAAAGATTTTGTAAAGCCCCTTTCATTTGAAGGGACACAGCCCAAGCACAAGAAAATCATCACAGCAAGAACACAACCTCATCCACAATAAGAAACTCATCATAGCAACTTACATCATAGCAACCTAGCAAGAACACTAGGGACACAACCTCATCCACAACAAGAAAGTCATCACAGCAATAACACAAGGGACATAGCCTCATCCACAACAAGAAAATTATCACATCAAGAACACTAGGGACACAGCCCGAAAAGTAATCAAATTCAAGCTTCAACCGAAAAAGGGGTCACGACCCAATCTCTCATTTTGAAAGTGCAAATAATCATAGATATAGCAAAAAATGGACAAATAATTTGATGAGCACGTTCTTATTATTTCAGTATATTCAACCCATCTACCACATAATACTCTTGGCCAAAAAATCATAGATCTATCAAGCCCATTACAGAATAACAAACAACAAGAAAGAACTCACCTGAAACAGTTGAGGAAGTAGGATCTCAAACATCCCTCGCAAAGCAGGGGAACAACTCTCCCACCATTCGCTGACATCGGCCTCTGCCCTTTCGCTCAGGATGACGTCGTCCCACTTCTCGTTGCAGAGGAGGAGAAAATTGTTGATTTCCCTTTGGGGTTTCTTCACGGCGACACATAGACAGCGGTAAATCGACGGATGGATCGAAGAGGGACCTTTATGGAGGGCTCCATCGCCTGCTGTGAACCCCTTCTCCAACGCATCACCAAAAGACTATTTGGCTCTGACCATGTCTCCTTCCGTTATCACAAACCGAAAATAGGACAACAGAGGCAACAAATCGAACGGTTCAAAATCCTCCGAATCGGGGAAAAATAGATCTCTCAAATAGGCTTCCCATCCTACTTTTTCACTCATCACGATGGAAGATTTAGGGTTCAAGAGAAAGGGTGACAATAGAAGACGGCAGAAGATTTAGCGTTCCAGAGGAGGACAACGCAAGAGAAGGAAATGGGAGACGGCGGAATACCTCAGGGGATATGGGTCGATTCATTAGGGTTAGGGTTTTTATAGGTAGATTAGGGTAGTCATTAATTAAATATTAATGATATTCTAACTTTTTCTAGTAATTGAAATGTGTCTAAAATAGTGGGGCAACCCAATAAAGAAAGTATGTTTGAAATGGGACGGAGGAAGTATAAATTTGCTTTGAAAAATTACCAATTGAAAAAAAGAAGAAGAAGATTGCTAATTATAAAATTTGAATCCTCAACCACTAATTCAAATTATAAATACATTGTGGTTTCAAACCCCACCGCTCTCCCTCCCTCAAAGTAAAATATATATATATATATATATATATATATATATATATATATATATAGGGGAGGGCTAGAATAAAAACACTCTTAAGTGTATAAAATATAAATGATTTTCAGCCCTTAGATCATCAGGATCTACGGTTGATTCGTAACCCTGTTGGATGAATTCGTGGTCTTGAGTTCGAATCCCAAAGATAACAAAAATTTATTTTTCGCAATTCGTAATTCTGTTGGATAAATTCATATGTGTTCTATATAAAATTCGTACATTAAGAAACGTTTATATTTTAAACACTTAAGAGTGTTTTTATTCTAGCTCACCCCTATATATATATATATATATAGAAACCCCTCTTAAGATGAAAACTAGGAACCAATTTAAAGCCATTGATTTAAATAAAATAGAGGGCTGAGATTAAACTACAGATGCACAATTTCAATTGCATAGATGCATAGATGCACAATTTCGATTTGCTTGAGTATTTTGCATTGTTGGTTTCAATTGCATAAATTGCATATTTTTTAATTGCACAGTAAAATATAATAGATGCACAGTTTCTTTTGTTGACTAAATCCTAACCATTAGATCTAATATTTAAAAGGTTAAGATTAGGTTCCTAGTTCTCATTTTAACAGAGGTTTTTATTAGAACCTCTTCCTATATATATATATGTATATATATATATGGGAGGGCTAAAATAAAAACACTTCTTAAAAATTTATTTTTCACAATTCGTAACCATGTTGGATGAATTCGTAACCTTGTTGGATAAAATTCGTACATTAAAAAATATTTATATTTATATTTTAAGAAGTGTTTTCACTGTAGCCTTCCCCTATATATATATATATATATATATATATATATATATATATATATATATATATATTTGAACCCTTCTCTATATATATAAGTTCATATTAGTGTTGAGTCCAAAAAAATCACCTTTGACGGAAAGCAATAAGAACTCAGGAATTTACGTGGTTCGATCGTAAGATCTACATCCACGGGGTTTTGGGGTGTTTTTCACTATCTTTCGGGGAGAGATTACATCGTACAGTGATGATTGTTCGGAATCGATCGGGGTCGGTCGGAGATGTCCCAATAATGAAAATACATGCCTCTATTTATAGGCAAAATACTAAGAATTCTACTAGGAAAATTACTCTATTCAGACTTATAATATGACAATAATTCTTCATATTTATCCTTCTTTATCTAGAATTTGATAGTTTTCAAGATAGCTCCAAATTTCGAAAAATAGGAGTGTATATTTTTGTCCTCATCAATTACATTCACTAAATTTTATGTGTATATATTACACTAATGGTAGCATTAAATATTTCGTTTGCTACGTATGAAAGGTATATTATTACATTATTTGCATTAACAAAAATATTTATTATATTATCTTAATTAGCTATTATCATATTACTAAGGATAAATATCATATATTGTCACAATGTTTGATATCCACACACCATAGTCCTTAAGGGCATGAATGGTATGCATGAATGGAATGGTGATTCATGCGCTCATTCTCAATCATATGGCTGGTATCGTTTTTGTAATGAGAATCATCATTCCCGATTGAATCCCTATTCCCATGGTATTATGTATTCCCACGGATATGGGATTACTCTATAATAAAAGTTTATTTTTTATTAAATAAATAATAATAATAATAATAATAAATAATACTAAAATAATTTAATATTATTAATATAATAAATAATAATAATTTCAAAATTAATAAAATAATAATAATATAATAATAATAATAATAATAATAATAATAATAATAAATAATAATAGCAAAATAATTTAATATTATTAATATAATAAATAATAATAATTTCAAAATTAATAAAATAATAATAATAATATAATAAATAATAATAATAAATAATAGCAAAATAATTTAATATTATTAATATAATAAATAATAATAATTCTAAAATAAAATAATAATAATAATAATAATAATAATTAATAAGTATAAAATAATGATAAATAATAAAATAATAATAAATTATTATTATCATTGTCATTATTATTATTGTGTTAATTTTATTTCATTCCTATCCATTCATTCCTTGTAAATACCAACCATAAAAATCCTATATTTCATTCCATTCCATTCTCATTGTCATTCCATTCTAAAATCCATTCCATTCCTTTCTAATTTCATTCCTACAATTTCATTCCCACGTATCAACCATCACCTAAAAGAATAAAGATATTTTTGTGTTTCATATTGCAAAAATATTGAACGGTTATGTGTAATTTATCAAGTTTTCACGATTCATGTGACAAAAAAAAAGGCTCATATACAACAAAAATGAATTAAAAAGATGCATTTTTGCCGAATTTAATTAGTTGGCGAAAGTTATATTGCTTTTTACCATAATTACTTAACTAACTCTACAAGAAGATCTGAGCTCAACCATGAGTGAAGGCACGATCGTCTGTGTCGCCGTCGTCGGCCACCAGGTTCTCGCCTCAATTTTGGCGTCTTGATTCTACATTGATTTTATCTGTCTTTCTAAAATCAAAATCAGCATTTTAGCTTTTGATTGATTGAAAGAAATAAGTTCAAAATCGAAATGAATTTTTGGCTGTAAAATCGTGTTTTCTGCAGAATAATCCGTTATACATACAGAGTTTTACCAAAGCAGATGATTCGCTCAAGCTTCATCACATCGTGCATTGCTCTCTCGACGTCGTTGATGAAAGAGGTAGACATATTTGTTAGATCGTTTTTGGTTTTTTTTACTGTTGCGTTGTTGATCAGCATTGATTAATCGCAGAATTTACTAAAAACGCCCGATTTTTAATTTAATTTGTGAACTTAATATTAGAATCGAGGCGTTTTCATTTTTTTGCGATATAACGCGAATGATGATTCGTTGGAATGGGTTTAAAAGTAACAGAGATTCAGTCTGAAAATTCAATGAAAGAGAAACTTAGCTAGAATAGAACATTGGTGGGAATGAGAGAAGATTTTAGGTGTTGTGGATGCTGCAACTGACTTAGATTTGTTTCAATAGCTACAAGTGTGTGTAATGTGTGATTATGAGTTTTTAAAAGTAGTAGGTAATATGGTGTAGTTCACCAGGTATGAATGCATAAAATCCAAATTTTTTGTTGGTTTTCAGTGTATATGAAGCATGCTGTGTGTAGTCAGATTGAACTGCGCGCTATCTTTATGATATATGAGGTTGAACTTCTGGAGAGATAGAGCATCATACATAAAATCATTGTATTTCAGAGAGTGCGTACATAAGGGAGCAGTAATACAATCGAGGGAGGATGTTAACGTTGGTCTGTGGCGGTGAACAAGTAGTTCGCGTCCAAGAAAAATTTCACAGAATCATTTGAGATGATCTAGAAATATATAGAGGAGTATTTTGGTAATACTGATATGATTCAAATTGGTAAAATACCTTATAGAAAATTGTAAAGGTAGCACTTGGTAGTGTTGTGTGGAAGAAAAGTGTGAAGAATGTGCAGTCTGATTTTTTTGTTACAAATGCCATATCTGTTGTAGCTTATGAACTTAATGTATCTGCTTAACTGGAATTGTGACTCTATCTGTTCATGCATTTTCTTTTTCATCAGTGAACAACCCGAAAAAGTCTGGCCCTATAATAAACGAGACATTTCTAGGTTTGCTAAATCCAACCGAAAACTACAAAGTGTAAGCACAATTAATCTTATTATTTTTTAGTGAAAACAGAAGATGGATTTGCTTATTTTTCCGGTTGTAAGTGCTCACCAATGCTCGTGATCTAATGCTTCCCAGGTATGGCTACTTGACCAACACCAAGGTGAAGTTCATATTGGTAACAACGGATCTTGATGTCCGAGATGTAGATGTTAGAGTTGTAAGTGTCACAATTCCGATACGTCTTATGCTTATTCTAAGATAAGAGAACACTGAATCACAAATGTGTGCAACTGCTTTGGTTTCTATTTTTCTTATACTTACCACACTGAGAATTTCACATTTTTGTTGGGATGAAAACATGTTTATTCCATCTATTTTACAATCATGAATCCTCAGCAAAAACCACAAGAAGCCATGTTTTTTTGTGGTTGTTAAGTTTTTCGTGCTTATGAATTTCTACTCCTCAATCTTGTGCTCATTTAGATATAGTAGTATTTCATAATTTGACCAACAACAAGAAATCAGCTCCAACTTGTCATATTTTGATCATTATTAGTCCCTTCTTTTTACTATACTGCATCTTGTTGATTCAGATTACTAACATTTCTATTATCATTGCTTTGTATACCAACGTGTTTTTATCTGTATCTGAAAAATGGCAGCTAATATTCCTTCTTGTTCACAGTTCTTCGGGAGGTTCCACACTGCCTATGTCGATGCAGTTTCAAATCCGTTTCACATCCCGGGGAAAAAAATCACTTCCAGAAAGTTTGCTGAAAGAGTAAGCACAATTGTGCAGTCCTTTGGGTTAAGTTCAGGTAGCTGAATGCTTTGAGTTTCTGTTGACAAATTCACCTTCCAACAACTTAATATACATCTCGATTTTTGAGATATCATAAGCTTTGGTTTGCATCATATTTTCGATCCTTTCTAAGTTTAGAAGTTCATGCGTTATTGAAGGTGACATGACATCATAATCGGAAGCTGTGAGTTCAAACTTGAATCTTTGTAGTTCATATTTCTTTTAGTTTTGATGCTGGAGAAGGAATTGATGTTCGTTATAAAAATTAAACTTGGTTCACCAATTTAATTTAATTACAAAACAAAGAGAACAAAAAGAAACAAATTGTGTTTTGAACTGCGACATGAAATCTGTTTGTTATTCGTTTTTTTTATAATTCTATATTTTTCAGAATACATTTCATCCTACCAGTTTACCACATATAAACAAATTATGTATCAAAGAACCACAAAAATTTGTACTCCTATCAAAACAGTCATTTTTTATTTTTTACACATTAAAAAGGTGCAATTAATAAATTTTTTTAAAATTATAATTTGTATACAATCATTCTATTTTACCCTTATTTATTGCTCCATATATTATTTTCACAAACATTTTTTTAACTTTCACAAACACCACATAAGATTATTATTTTAGCAAATGAGAGTTATAAGACAATTTAAATTAAAAAAGTAAACTACATTTTGACACATCTCTAATGTAATAAAGTTGCTCTCATAATAAATTCTGAAGTTTCTTCAAAATTAGAAACAAAACGTTCCTTGCGAATATATATGCTAGAAAAGGGGTTTAGCTCAGCTCAGATCAATCTAAATAAAAATAAAAATAAAAATAAAAATAAAAAATAACACTTAGATCCTAAAACAGAAAACTCATACAAACAGAATGCAAAAGTCTATAGAAATGGAACACCGTTACCGAAACTTGGGCAATTCTGGATAAAAGGAAGGGATAGGCAACGATATGCCCCTCAGAATTCATCATCATCCTCCTCAGCTATATGTTTCGCAAGTTCTTGCTCTTGCTGCTGCCTCTCTCTCCTCTTTTCTGCACTTTCCTTTTCTTTGTGGGAGTTGGGCGGGAAACGGAGGGCACGCACGGCTTCATTGTGCATATTCAGGCAGAAGGCAATCCTCGAGTTGAAAGCTATCTGAGGCTCATTTGTAGAGTAAATATCCCCAGTCTCCTTCGATACCATCCATCCATTAGCATGATCTAGCGTGGCATCGATTGCACCGTCTCTGATTGCTTTGGAAACAATGCTTTCAGCATCAGCAACAGGATTCGGAGAATCCAGTCTCAACTTCTTAGCAACATCAACAAGTGAGATTCTGGAGTATGAGATGCTGATGTTTCGTAAGCCAGTCCGGATAACATTGTGACGTAGCCTAACTATCAAATTGCTTGTCCCGTCAGAGCTGAATGTGCTTGCAAACTTCTCAGCTACAGATTTGAAGAGCTCCAAATCTCCAATACGAACAGCCTGAGCCCACAACAGAACATGTGACTACCAAATAACTGTCGGAGAAGCCAAAAAAAGGCTCCCAGGTATCTAGTATTAGATGATAAAAGCTCGGACGAAGATGTATACAGTATATGTGTGCAAGCACCAGAGAAGTCATTATCTTTTCAACCCAAACAGCCCCAAAAAGTTTATGGAGAATAAAATTGAATAAATATGATTTTGTTAATTAGCTTTTTTTTCTTTCTCGTCAGCTATCCTGCAAATATCAGTTTTTCTTCGGTTATAGGTTGACAGGGACAAAAGCCACAAGCTGTGTCTCTAGATAGAACAAAACTTGGGACTTAAACGTGAAGGTGATGTTTTATGGCCAGAATTTAAGTCTTGTACACATTTGTAAGATCAAATTATTTTTTTATGGTCAGAAATTAAGTCTTGTACTCACATTAGTAAGCTCAAAGTATGGCCGCAGTGCCTTCTCCATCCCCTTCTGCATGAAAACGGTTCTTTCTGGAATCTCTCCAAGCAGCAAGCGGACAATCACGGCCCATTTGTTGCACTGAACTCGGAAGCCAAGGGCAGAAATGGGTGCTTTCCTGGCAGCTTGGAGTAGAGACTCTTTAGCGTCAGTATATTCTAGTTGAATTGTCCTTATCTTTCCAAGGTAAAACAGATACCGAGAGAACTGCATACATAGAAGACAGAACAATTAAATACCTAAAGTTATAGCTAGATGTAGCTCAAGAACAGTTCAACCCAAACCCCCTAGACAAGTATGACAACAAATAAATTGAAATAAAAACATAAGCTACTAATAATAATAAGAGTAGTAATAACAAAAAAGTTCATCGATGCATGCATGAAGACGACCTGATAGCTGTGAGAAGCAATTCAGTGATACTTTTTCTTCATATTCAACAATCAGTAGACTCAATGTTTATGTACTTGATCCAACCCAAAAATCAAATTCTTAGCAAAATAATACTAGCATACTCTTGATATTAGAATGAGTGAGAGTTGAATAGAGTACAGTAAGTTGGCAATTTATATATCATTGCTTTAAATTAAATTTCACATTCTTGTCAAATGTCAGTTTGACATGGGTGCAGGAAATGCCGCCTCAAAATTAACCAACAAAAACAATGGATTGAATTTACCTGCTGATTTGAGTGAGCTTCAAAACGGGGAGCCTTTGATCTCAACTTCTCTGCCTGATCGTATAAATTGTAATGGAGGTAATTCCTCAGTAACAGATTCAGAAGTGTTTCCTGCATTATGCCAGTATATCATCAATCACAAAAACCACTAACAAGATGATAAACAAACAGCTATCTCATGACAACCAACCTGACCCAACTCATCATGGCGCAAAGTCGCAGTTCGGTGTAGAGCGAGAAGATTACTGTTAAGAAATGCTACTCCATTAGATGTGACACAAGTTCACTACAAAAGACACTATGATAAAGTTCAAAAATTTGGATTTATTTTCTTTTCAACTTAAGTTGATTAAGAAACTTCTGACACGCATCAAAGAACAGCTGAGGCATCAACAGTGCTAAGAGCTTTCCGAACACCATACAG
Organism: Salvia miltiorrhiza; assembly: GCF_028751815.1. Lineage (NCBI taxonomy): Eukaryota > Viridiplantae > Streptophyta > Magnoliopsida > Lamiales > Lamiaceae > Salvia > Salvia miltiorrhiza. The sequence goes on along the minus strand of NC_080392.1, from coordinate 35,767,785 downwards.
ATATACATACCCTCGTATTTCAGCAAGATCCCCAGTAAGTTCATAGCTTAGAGAGTAGTAGAAGTAGAGCCTGGAAGCTAGGACATCAACAGTTCTTCTATTGAGACTCTTTAGACGAGCTATGCCAGCTGAAGAGCAAGCCTTAGCCTGAAGGCAAACAAGAACCACCCATATGTTCCAAGTGTTCAGACATCATGAAAGTAACAAGCTTCTGGTGCTAACATAATCATACATCCATACCTCACTGTATCTCTTCTGATCAATCAGAAATATCAGAACAAGCAAATAGCTATAGATCTCAAGCTCGGGTAAGGAGTGCTTTGCGGGGGTTTGGGTACCAGATGCTGCTGTATCAATTACCATATCATGATCGTCCTCCTATAACCACAATAAATCTAGTAAAGTGATGCTACCAATACATGCAGTCCCTCAACTTAATAAAACTATTAAACTAGGACTAAGAATAGCAGTAGAGGGAAAACTTGAAGCCGTCACATATACCAATAAGTAGATGTAAAAGCATAAGAACCACATTGAGTCCAAAATTAGCATCCAAGAAAAATAGACAACCAGAACGTGAAGCTTACAAAGAGCCCTACTGACAATAGAAAGTCACTCAAGTACAATTAATATTAGGCATAATGTATGCCAAACTAATTTTTGCAGAAAATAAGAAATAAACAGAAGAATAAAATTTTGATAACTGATTTAACCCATTTTACAATACACAACCAATCACCTTACAATCCGAACAACATACTTTCTACAATAAATTCAACAATTCAGTCGAATATAGACATGTTTACCTTTGCAACAAATGAAGACAAGCGAGTATGCACTTCGGATCCTGGCAAAAGCACAAAACTAAGAAATGCAGAAACCACGGAAGCAGTGAGCTTCTTCCTCAGCTGGATTGTCCACCGAATAGCTCTGACAATCCTACGGACTTCCCTAGCGTAAGCCCCCACCTCGATCAATGCAGCTATGTCCTTCAGTTCTAATATAAGAAACCAAAAATGCAAAATTATAACCCAATGAAGCGCTCAGATTGAACTAACAGAAATATTACGGACAAGCAGCATTATGCATAAATAACATTGATAAAAAAAAATTCTAGCAATAAGCATCAATTTCCGCAAAATTTTCAAATATACAAAAATGTTACAGCAAATAGCTCCGACACTTAAAACCATATCCCTCAAAGTCAATTACGCTTAGCCAACGCCTTCTTCAGTAAATCTACAGTCGATTCAAACAAATAATTAAAATTCACAAGCATAAAAGTAAATGCTCACGCTGAAGAGCTGAAGGAGAAGTTGATGAGACGGAATTCGATGGGGTGGGCTGCTGCTCCTTCATCTCAACGTCTTGCGTCATTTTCGTCGAAATCTGATACACAAACGCCATTACAATCGTCAGACAAAATATATAAACAAAAGCTGAAAAACTCCATTTTCATCTCTTCCTTTTGATTTACGAACCCTGATTCACTGTCCTCACCTAAAATCGAGTGAAACAGTTATTCTTCAGATCAAATTGGATCCACCGCGAAAACTAGACTTCTGCAAGTCAGAACTCAAATTCAATCAAATAAACTCAAATGATAATGCAACAAAGAAGAAGAAGAAAAAAAAAAAAAAAACGAGAGAAGACAATGAACGCATTGAAATCGTTTGCGCAGAAGAAAAATCGTGAAGAATCGAACCTCAGATTCGATGAATTGAGCCAGAATTATGAAGAAAAACCCTAGAATTGAAGGGCTTGTTTGCTAAAATAGGAGGTTATTAGTTTTTAACTCCAACTAAGCAGAGTAAAATGTTTCTTTTTCAACACTCCATCTATTGGGTAGTAAGCTTGGTTTATTTATGTCTCAAAAATAACATAAAAAATAATAATAAAAAAAAGATATACTCCTATATTGTTTTGATTTGTTGGCTATGGCATTAATTCAGGAAAAAAAAAACAAGAGATAAATAATCGATTTGACAACTTGTAGATAAATTTTGATAGGTACCCAATTTTTAAGTTGAAGATTGTTAGAGCATCTCCACTCGGCGTGTCTAAAGGAGGATCGATCTGGGTCGCTGGGAGGGTGGCTGCGCTGGAGATGCGGCCAGGTGCGAGACTGTGTCTTGGTGGAGACTCGGGGCGAAGAGCTTGGAAATTCAGCGCGTCCGGTGGACCTTATTAAAAAAAATCAAAAAATTAGAAAAATGAGAGATTGTAGATGGCTGGAGAAAGAAGAAAAGGGTAGGTGGGGGGCCGGGGGCGGTGGGCTCTACTTTTTAAGTTTGATTTTGATTTTTTTAAAATATTTTTAAATATCTTTTGTTTTATTTATTATTTTTTATTTTTTCAATTTTAAAATTTAGCATTTTTTAATTCCTTTTAATTTCTTAACCTAATTTTTAATTATTGTAATACTTTTACTTATTGTATTGTATTTAAATTATTGTAATGTTGAACAAATATGAAAATTTGGGGGAAATGGGGATCTAAGACACACCTTAAGACCTAATGCATTGGAGAGGGGTGTGTCTTAGGTGGGGGTCACCATCTAAGACACCCCCTAAGACACTATGCATTGGAGATGCTCTTACTAATAAATTTATGGTCAAGAATTCTTACGGCACATGATAAGCACATGATAAGTAAATTTGGGGAAAATTTTGAACAAGTATGGTAAACACCATAATATGAAAAGGTAACCTGCTAACTAGTGGGGACTCAGGTACTTCGCAGAACTAAAGTTTATCTTTTCATCGAAGAATGTGAGCATGATTAGGAAATGTAATACTTTAGCACTTGGGCACAATCATGATTTATATGATACTTGATGGGATTTGTGAAATTATAACATTGTCTTAGAAGTTGCACAACTTCTGCACATGTGCTTATATTTGAAATATGAATTGACTAGTATACAAAGTTGCACACCTTCTGCATATGTGCTGGGCTTTGAAACAAAATTTGAATTATCCTATTTTATTATCATAGTTATATCAGCCTTGTCACAATCATCACAAGTATGGATACCAACCACACGCATACACATAACATGTTTATTCGAATCATGCACATGTTACCAGGGGAGAGTAGGGTATATACCCATATTTGCATTCATTTGAAAAAATTTCAAAGCAAGGATGATAATTTACAATGCTGATAAACCTGCATTGGTAGATATCTTAACCCCACGGAGGAAAATTCTAAACAGCGATGGTTAAACATTGCTTCGACAGTTGTCTAAGCCTCACAGAGGAATATCTTAGCCACAACACTGGAGAGCCTGCTTCAGCAAAAGTCTAAGCCTCGTTGAGGAAATTCTAAGTCGCGTTGCGGAAATTCTAAGCCTTGTTGAAGAAATTCTAAGCCTTTGTTGAGGAAATTCTAAGCCTCCTTGAGGAAATTCTAAGCCGCTCTCAGAACATTTAAGTCGTATTCAGCACAGAGTATCTAAGCTGTTCTCAGAATATCTAAGCTATTCTCATAATATCTAAGTCGTGTTCATATTAGAATATCTAAGTCTTATTCAGATCAGAATATCTAAGTCATGTTCAGCACAGAATATCTAAGCCGTATTCAGCTTAGAATGTCTAAGTCGTTTTCAGCGTAGAATGTTTAAGTCGTTTTCAGTGCAGAAAGTCTAAGCCGCTCTCAGCTTTGACAAGATTACATATTATTTCGGCATCTTCTTGCGATGGTTTTCTTGTTCGTCCAACATAAAGTATTTATATTGATCATCTCTACAAGATATTTAATATGGGGTATTTTCAGCACTGGTCTTCTTATGCGCCCTAATAAATGAAAGTCAATCATATTTGACAACATTCAAGAATCAAAGGAGAAATCAAGTATGCGGCCACAACTCCGAAATCAAAGAAAAATTATTATCTTTGTTTATTGGCAGCGCTGAAAATTCTTATATGTTGATAATCTGCAGGGCTAGCATATTTTGTCTTTACTGTTTTGCAAAGCTAACATTTTTTTTAATTTTTATCTCTGACGAATTACAAGGCTGCATGGCAGCGCTGAAATACAAAGTTTGTGGGCATCGCTGAAATACTTGGTCTTTTACTGTGAAGTATTTTGCATGTGTTACGTTATAGAGTAAAAAATTTTCGTCTTAAATGAGTTGCAGGGCTGAAAAATTGTGTATGTTTAGCCGATTTGGGAGAACAACATCTAACAACACTTTATTGGTTGAACACGAAGAATGCACAGTTCAACCAGACCACGCGGGAGTAGCGGATGAGGACTAAATTATGCACCAGCGTTATGCTAACAGTGTTAGAATATTTCTTGTTAGAGTTGTTTTAACTCTAATAAAAAAATTAATTCATTTTATGAATTAATACCTCTCGTTTTATCTTCATCATTAATTATCAAATAAGAGAATTAATATAATACTCCCTCCGTCCCGATCAAAGTGGTGCACTTCTTTTGGGCACGAGATTTTAGGAAAATAAGATTGTAGTGTAAAGGTGTGTAAATGTGTGTGGGGCCACATTGCTTGTAGTGTAAAATTATTACCAAAAAAGGAAATACACCACTTTCGATGGGACAGCCCAAAAAGGAATACGCACCCCTTTCGGTGGGATGGAGGGAGTAACTTATTTTCGGACATAAGTATTTTTAAGGAAGTTAATTTTGACTTTGTCAAATTTAAATTTAAGTTTGAAACAATTTTGATTTGTCACAATTGAAGTGCCGAAAAATTGCTCAAGGACATGACTACAAATATGAAACATTTGTGGAGTGAAAGATCAATCCAAGACTCTATGAGTGAAGAATCGAATGCCACAAGAGTGAAGAGAAAGAAGAAGACTTGGTCTTCCTTGAGAATATGGATGTTGGTTAATATGCTTAATCAATCCCTAAACTTGGGGAGCAAGAGTTAAACCCTAGCACGTTCGAAACCCTATAGTATTAGCCACGTTTTCTAGCCCATCAAGCTTATATTCTCATCTATAAATGGGGACATAGCTCATTGCATTCGGTACCAGTCCAAACTACAAGATACACAAGTGCAAGAGCTCAGAAGCTAATGTTCGAACATCATTCACGACATCTAGTTCACATCACACCTTGAGTGAGAGACTCGCGTGTCTAACAAATCTTGAGTGGGAGACTCGTTTGTTAAGGCTAGTCGGTAGGTTTGATTGTTTGATATTATAGATTATCTTCGTTCAAAGTCTAGTTGTTGCTAGCATTAGTTGATAGGATTAGAAGAGATTTCTATTCTTTTCAACTCCACTCAATAAGAGGGATTCTATTGAGTGGTTCATGTATCTTCATTATAAAAGAGATTTTTATAGTGAACATACAACTGCAAGTAATTAACATTGGAGTATAAAAACAATTCATTGTGCGTATTTTATTTTTCCGCTGCATTTCTGATTTTCATAGATTGTTAAGTAAATTGTTTGATCACTTTACCTAACATATATGGGTTTACGAAAGCAACAAAATTTTCATTTCTCTTAATTATTATTATCATTAATACTATTATTATTATTATTATTGTTATTTCGAATAGTTGGTACTGCGCAGACTTGACAGGGCTGGCTTTATCAATCGAGAATCATCTTAGCATCTCAACCATACTCCCGCTTTAACAACCTAACCTCGACAACTCGGCGTTATTTCGAGTTGGTTCGTCCAGCCTTGGTTCCCCGCACTGAATTTTCAGTGCTGATTAATGTAATAGGGACTTTAGGCCCAACTACTTAAGTTAATGGGCCCAAAGGCCTTAGGCTTGCTTTAATGCATATAAATAGAAGCTTGATGATTATTAGATTAAGGACTTCTCCTTCATTTTTTTCAACTATGTAAAATGTAAATTCTCAAGTATAATGAAAAGTTCCAAAACCCGACCCGTGGATGTAGATATTCACGATCAAACGTAAATCTTTTTGTCGTTTTATTGTTTTATTTAGGTGTTGATTCTTGTTATATCAATGTTATCCTATGAAAACTACTTTGTGAGAGGTCTTCGGTTCAATCTCGTCTGCATGTGGTGTAATTTTTCTATTTTTGTATGGGTAGTGTTCCTATTTTTGCGTGGATAATGGTTCCACCTGCATGCTGTTATTTTTTCATCTTTATGTGGTGTAGAGGTCGCGCGTGCGTGCGTGTTCTTTAATTTATTATATTTAGATACATTTTGTAATTTTAATTCAAAAAATTTTTGCTAGATAACTTTATACTCGTTATTTAATTTTGATTAATACTCTCTCCGTCCCTGAAAAGGAAATGACCCCACAAACTTCCCTTGCATTATTTACAAAAATGTCTAGAGCTCAATCTTTATTCAAACACAATTACCATATTTTTAAAAAAAAATTCATGCCTTCTTCATTGAATCACAATTTACTACCATACTTTTTCTTAAAACACATGCCCTCTCCATTAGGTCACAATTTTTAGGAACGGAGAGAGTATCTCATTTTTAAAGTTAAAATCCTTGTTAATTTTTTCAAACTATTTTATACCTAATAAGATAAAATAATTAGAATATCTAAACCTTTTATATGCCAGAATTTTCAATCTAAATAAAATATTTACAACCTGGATTCAATGATCAAGCTATTTTTGTAATATTTCAAAAGTCATTTTATTTATATAGCTCAATCAAAGCTATAAATTATACTCCCTCCATCCCTTAAAAAATCTTTCTACGGGAGGACGACTTGAAGTTTAATAAAAGTTAATTTTGTAGTATTTGATAAATAAAGAATGAGTCCCACAAAAGTAAAAATTGTAAGAATAATAGTGAATGCAATTATTTTTAAAAGTAGGTTAGGAAGATATTTTGGGAATGATAGAAAGATGTTTGAAGGACGGAGGAGGACATAATTAATAAGCCTTATAATAATTTAACATATGCAAACAATAGAAATATTTAAAAATATTGTTCAATGTCAGTGATCAATATAAAGAAAAGCTGAAATCTATTTAACGACACCATACCATCCCAATTTCCTAATTCACTGTAAATGGGCATACATGTACCAAGTATACAAATATTAATAATAATAAAAAAAAAAAAAAACAGAAAGCCATCTCGATACATTTGAAATTGCCCCAAATTTGAAGTGACTATAGTTAGCAATTTTGTCACACACAACAAGATTAAAAAAAAATATATCCAAATAACTAACAAATTTGAGAAGAGAGGTCAAAATCTTTGAACCTAAAATGAAAATTGCAAGCTCCAAAATTACATTTAATTAATGCAGCCTCTCTATGATTCAATAGAAACAAAATCGCCAAAAGGAATGAGGCAAAGTTGTATAGCAATTAACCAACAACACCACTCTAGCTGCTGCTGCTTTCAGGAAATTTAGCTTCATAGTCACTGTGAACCTACATCGAAACGACAGCAGTTTTTTTCTAAAGGTGAAACTCACTTCAATTTTACCTGATCAGCAGGATTTTTATTTTTGCTTTTTCGTATTAGCCATAAAGAGACGAGAGGGAAAAGCGTTACCATGTAGGTCGCGGTGATCATTTTTCCAGCAAACCACCTACCATGAAGTGCGTTTTGGGCAGCCATGGCCGCTTGAGCATTTTCAAACCGCAGGTACACAAACCCAGCTGAATTCCTGATTTTAAAAGAAGCCGTTATGTAAATTGTGAAGAGAGCTTGAAGATATGTGCATATGAATATTGAAATGCCAGAAGCAAAGAACTTTAAAAAGTAACAAGTAAAAGTTCATTTCCAATGAGAGAAAGCCTGCTTTGGGTGAGTGTATTTTTCTTTTTGATCTTTTTTATTGGTAAGAGGTTGATAAGAAAAACATACTATTACGGTTCAGCAATACCAAATATACCTAGAAAGGTTGGTGGGACAAATATACCATATATTAGCCAAACAGACAAACAAAAGGATATTCGCTTGTTATTTGGATGAGAACCAAACGAGTTTGATAGGCTACACACAGGTGAAAAGTGTCACAAACAAGGATAGTTACGACAGAATCAATGGCTACTCGAATAAATTTACAAAACCAATTGCCAATACACCATTGTTAATCAATTTATAACTTAAGAAGCAAACAGTAGAAAGGAACAAACAAGTATGATGAGTCAGTCAAACTTACTTTTCTATATAGATGTGCTTTAATCTCCCAAATTTTGAACATTCTTCTTGGACATCTTCCTTTATATCAAGATCAAAATCTGGCTCGGTCTGCAGTAGAAATGAGTTTTGAATATTATCCAGAAATTTTAAAAACAAAAGTAACTTCAAAAGAGCAAGCGACTCCAAATAGTATAAATTTTCCCACTTCAAACCTCTGAACTAGGATCAAACATGTTCTTCAGCAATAAACATTCACTGGGAACACCAATTGTGTCTACGGATGGAACCGTAAGAGCAGGCATAGAAAAAGCTGTTAGACCATGAAGCATCTGACCAGAGGACTGTCCGAAAGCTGATGTTACTGATGAACCAGTGATACTGCAGAACATGAAAAATGATGTATAAGAAGAAGTATAACACAAATCCTAGACAACAGTCGCAAACCAAAAGATATTAACCTCGAAGCAGTCCCAGTGCGGTCCAATTTCTGCATAAGAAGCGCTCGAGACTGTGCATTCAAGGACTGCCCATCAAGTGAGAACAAAGATCAGCATTTTGAGTGCAATACAAAATCACAAACTAGATGCTAAGAATTGAAGTGAATCTAAAAAACTAGGAAACCAAAAAGAAGCATGATGAAAAAGGAAGGAATGAAAGGAAATATCTAGCATGACTAACCAAGCCATTGCCCTCATCATCATCCAGATCAGCAAGATTTACTCCAGCCTCTTGCATTCCAGCTTGATCAGTAATAGCAGAAACCTACAAAGTGAGAAAAATAACAAAGGGAACTATAAGAACTTTACCAAGACAGTGGGACAAATTCCTACAGGTCACCATTTGCCCATAACAATACAAAAACTAGTAACACACCTTTATGCATCTTCCCCTCAAGTAAATAAATTTGACAATACAATGGATGAGGAAGTGGAAGTAAGGAAGTCTCATTACCTTGATTACTCGACCTGCAATCTCCAGTTGCCCATTCAGATTTTGAGCAGCCTTTGCATCTTCTAGACGTGCAAACTGCCAGGAACAGTGTCAGAGATACAAATCGAATCGAAAAGGCACAAAACTATACTTAAAGTGGACAATGACATGAGTTTTCTCTACTACCATCTGAAAGTCACTCACCTGTATAAAAGCATAGCCTTTGCAATTCCCAGTCCCTGGATCACTGGGCATCTGTACCAGCTCAACAGCACCAAAAGGCTCAAATACCTAAGCAAGATGTGAAATCAGAACCTATTTTCATCTCACACAAGACATGTCTACCATCTTAATTACAAACACTGGGATCCCACCTGGCGAAGCTGTTCTTCTTTGATAGTAAGAGGTAGATTGCCAACATATAGCCTTCTAGCACCCCCTGAGTATGGACCAAGAAGTCCTCCGCTGGCAGCGGTAGTAGATTGAACAAGATTTTTCTCGGCTTCAGATGGTTTTACCATGACAGGCTGACCAAGAAGTGGCTGACCTGATAGAGCTATTGCCATAGGAACAGACATTGAATCATAAAATTCAATGTATCTGCAAACATAGAAACAGTTGAACATCAGCAACTATGGAGGATGGTAATGACATATTAGTATTATATCAGTGCAAATCCTGCAAACAAGCACATACTTTTTCTGCTGATGGAGATTATATAATTCAAAGTTACAATGGCGGATCACTGCATCAACAAAATTCTCTCAACTCAAAGAAAACTTTCTCCGGGATTCTTAGTACTGTAGCTCACATGAACTGGAAATCATTAACCAGATACAGTTATTACCAGGTTTTGCCAAGTTCAATCTTACAGCAAAAACCAGGAACCATCATACATAGCATAATTCAAACCAGCAAATCCAGATGATGGAGGTCAGCCAGCTGTGATTTTATATTTTTATTGACCATTTGCCTTTCTATATACCATAAAAACAGCAAGTATATCATCAACATTAGGTCAAACCCAAGTTCCTGCATAGAGACCTTCAGGGTCATTGTTGTTATAAGTTTCTAGTTTCAGACCCCAACGCCAAACCAAATAAAACACAGACACACACCAAGGCCGAAAGAAAGTAAATTAATCATTTAAAGAAACTATTACCACAGTATAAAACTTTCACAATTGGAAATGAAGAGGCTACAGCAGCATTACATCTATGACCAAAAATAAGCTAGCATTTCAAGCAAATAACCAAGGAAAAGATGCATTTATATCCAATACGTATAATTACCCGACTCCTTTGGAGCGTCTGGTGTTGCGATCCATTATAAGCCGAACATCTCTGACCTAAAAGTATAGAATAAAAGAAAAATTTACCACCATAACCAGAATCCTTCAGATGGTCAATTGAATACAATCCTAAACAGCAAATATCACGGGTAAAAGCCAACGATGCGGCGCCATTAGCCATGAAAAGTTTGACAAGTGCTTTCTTTTATGTAAAAAATCAAACTGAAATATTGCACTGGGAAGAGCACAAGCGCAATTCTGAGGTGCTTTTATCTTCTCTAAGGGAGGTTGTATCACAAATTAATAAATTATATGTTTAGCAGAAGCAAGAAATCTACAGAAATAGAACATGTTAACCAAAAAGAATAAGTAAGACCACAAATAAGAATGTGAGGCCAACCTTGCCAGCTCTAGAGAAGAACTCATATATATCTCGCTCACCAGCCTTTAGGGTGATCTACAGAAATTGTAATCAAAAGTGTCAGGAGACGACAGATGCAATTAAAACAATTAGAAAAAACAATTTTCAGCAGATCAAACACCTGATAAGCAAAAACTGTCCGCTGGTCTCGTTCCGGATCAACTTCTGGCTCCACTTTATCTTCCTTTTTGTCTTTGTATCTTCTGCAAAAATAACCATGTGAATGCTATAATATTAGTGTGCTATGTAATGGTCTAGTTAACTAAGACATTAGCAGCAGCCTTGACCATCTGCATAGTAAAGTCTGAGAAAAACTCTTTGCTCCTTGAAAATAAATAAATCATGTGTGAAGTTTCCATATTCATAAAAGACAATAGTTCCAACAACGAAGCAAAAATATCTCCAGTATGCTTAAAAGAGCCAAACCCAAGATCACAACCCTGCAGGCAACTCCATAGAGTCAATATGCTGTCTAACTAGGTCAAAACAAGAAACATCTTGATATTGAAGTAATGAGACCAACCTGGGGGACAAAGTGGCAATTAAGAGAAATGTGAACACTGAAAAACTTCAGGATTGAACTAACAACGCTGGCCCCTATATGGCAAACCTAATATTACATGTTGAACCAGCATATTAAACAATAATTCTACTATCATAAAATGGCAAAAATTGTAAAAGTGACACCAAACAACCCAGCTTGGTTAACAGAACCACCATATCCAAGAGTTTAGATCTCAAATTTTGAGCAGATGGGAAAATAAATCACATGCTAGACACATGATGAGGCATGCACATCATCACTTATCATTTATGAATTTACAGAAACTGTTACATGGCACTAGTAAAATTATTCATGCCCATAACCATAAGAGATTATCTTAACTTATAGAGGCAAGGACATGCAAGTCCAGTAGAAAATGAATTTTGCAGTGACATGCCATACACATCAAATTTGAAACTCTGTGGTATCTTACTTTGTATAGTCAACTCAGCCATAACGTGGCAAGTCTTAGGTTCACAGAGCACCTTATTACTAGATTATATGGCCACTATGAAACAGGTACATGATTGAGATTCTACTAACCCAAATATAATCTATATGACCACATAAAGTACATGAATCTGAACTTGAGATCTCTGAAAATCCCTACACATTCTATAAGAAAAATTAGGCACACAAATGGAATGTTGTAATTTTTTCTAGAGAATGGTTTTCAAAGTTTCTAGGGAGTCCCGAATCCCACTATTTCTAACTTCAGTTTCTTAAAGGAAAGGACCAAGTGATGCGGACATCAACTCAATTAGAATCCTATTATCTTAATGCAATTTGACCAATTTTGTTGGCAAGATTAAAGGCCCTTTTATCTATAAACATGTAGGGCATGATGGCCAAAAGAATTTACTTGTATAACAGAAGTCTGGAGAATTATAAATTACAGGAAAGTATTTGTTTAGTCTGGGAACCCAGGTTTCGGTCCACATTCATGTTATCATAGAAAAAAAAATCACCTGTTATCACCACGGTCTTGATTTCTGAACACCCTCTCCCTTGGTTTAAACTCTGGTTCAGCATTCTCCACATCTTTACTTTTCTCTCTTGTCCGCTCCTCATGATGCCTTTCTGAGTGATTTCTGCTTCGCTTGGACCTCTCCTGTTCTTCTTCCTTGATTTTATCTCTTTCGTTATCACGTTCTCTTCTCTCTCTGTTACCGTTCCTTTTCTTGTCACTATCCCTCTCTCTATCTCTATTCCTCTCCTTACCACTGTTCTCATCTTTGTCCCTTGTTCTATGCTCCCGGATACCTGTGTGTCTATCTCGTTCACCTCTCTCACCTCTATCGCCTCTTTCACCTCTCTCGCCTCGCTCACCTCTTTCACCTCTCTCCCTATCTCTTGAAGATGAGCCATAGCGTGCGCCCCTATCTTTCTCATGGTCATAAGACTCATTCCTCGACCTCGACGGCTTTGACGGGTGATCTAAATCATCCCCATCATCCTCAACGCTTCTGCGCTTCGAGCTCCGACTCCTATCTTTCTCCTCATAATCACCTTTCCCATCACCATTCGCCTTCCCTTCCAATTTCTTAACTTCTGGATTCTCCACTGTATTTTCTAGGTATTCATATTCATCAAACTCCATCCTTCAACAAGCTAAATTTAAGAAGCTCGCATAAAACTGCGCAATAATCTGCAGCAATTAACAGAACAACAACAAATTACAAAAATCAATATCAATAATCAGTTTTCTACGGTGCCAAATGAACAAAATGCTCTATAGCATTGCTTCCGCGAACGAGAAGAACACTTGAGACTTCGCAACCCTAAATTTTCACACGTATATTGAACCAAAATCGAGATTTCAGTAGCAAAATTACGCGACGGGAAGGGAACTAGGGTTTAACAATTAAAAATTGAATTCAATTGAACTTACCAAAAATCGGAGTGAGTTTGAGGAGCGCTGCAGCCGATTTTTGTTTTTATAAATAAATGTAATAAATTAAAAGGTCTATAGTAAATTATAAGAAAATACTCATTTATGAACGGGCTTTTGCTTTTAAGCCTTTATCGGGCCGGGCTTGGCTGATCAATACTGGGCCTCGATGTGGGCTCTTAACCAACTTAGTTATATTGCGCTTTCGGCCCGATTTTTTTTTTTTTTTTTTGCTTGTAATTTTATTTGAAGATTTTACCGTAGTTGGCAAAACTGTACGAGGACGTTTACTTTACATGATTGAGTATTTTTATCGTCAATTGTAGGATTACTTCAATCCACCATTTTCATGGAATAAGAGTCAAGCAAAACTAACTTGAATGATAAAAATAATTAAAGGCTTGAGATATCTTAAAGTTTCAATCCATCAAAATAAATAAGGGGTTAATCTTACTATTTTTATCTATCAAAACTAATCATCCAAAGTAAACACCCCTGTATGAATATTTTTATTTTATTTTTTGACGATCCCTAAAGGAATATTTTTTATTTAGCGATAATAAGTTGAGAATTAGCTATTAGACGTGTTTTTGAAAGAAAGAAAAAATAGGGGGGACATTTAAGAGGGGAATGAAGAACATATGAATTGAATAACAAAAATGATTTTTCAATAGTTTAAGATATCTATATAATATATAAAAGAGGAGTTTTTTCTCTCTAGTTTTTCTCTCTTATTCCATCAATTTTTTCACTATTTTTTTAATAATTTAATTATTTTATAAATGTCATCAAATTTGATTCATGAAAAAATAATCAATATGTATCTTAAATTTAATATAGTATAAAAATCATCAAAAATTAATTTAAAATGAATAAGTTATGAAAATTTTAAAATATTTTATTTTCTGTCTCTTCATTAACAATATACAACTTTTTATTTATGTTTGTGTATGAATATATTTATTATGATTAATGTAATGGGCAAAATTCGTATAGCCCATTTAAATAAATATTCGTAGTCCAAATAATCAGCCCAGTCCAAAAATCGAGTTAATTCCAATTAATTCGACCCATACGCCAAGTTATTAAGGCCCAATCGCATCAAACCCTACAAAGGACGGCGACTTGGAGGAGAAGGCAAGTCAAGGAGACGATCCCGAAAATATCGGAACAACTAGGGTTTCACGGACGTCCCGGAAAAACCCTAGCCGTCAAAACTCCATACTATATAAGAAAACCAACTAGGTCACTCGACCCAGGCATTCATTCGTACTCTCAGCTACTCCACCTACTCACGCTCTCAACTCTCTTCACTTGCTCGATCTCTACGCCTCCACGCTCTCGCATTCTGGATTAGGGCTTGCTCTGACCAGTCAGACAGACCAGCCAGTCCGACCAGTCCGACCAACGAGATTCCCTATCTCACCTTTGCTCTACTATTCAATCATCTTTACGCATTATATTTGTTTTTCTTGTCAATTAATCCGAATTGTTTGACTGACTTGAGCGTCGGAGACCCTTCCATCGACACCCTCACCGGTGTTCCTTGAAGGGCTCTAACGTGTTTGTGGTTTCAGGTTGCTAGTGCCTGCCGACCCGGACGTACCCGACGTCCTATTCAAGTGATTGTTGGATCCATCCCCAACAATTAATAATACTATATAATAATATACATAATGAAAATTTTCATTATCGAATAATTTTTAAATTTATTTAATAACTATAATATTAATACACTTTGTATAAATTAAAAATTTATATTTTTTAATTCAGAATTTTATTGAGTAATTGATGTGAATTATTATATTTTAATTTTAAAACATATTTTGTATTTTTGATTTTTTATTATTTATATTTATTTATCTATTTAAATTTGTTATTTAATTTCAATGTCCGTCGTGCATGGCACGGTTACGAATGAGCGTATACTAGTTACTAATAATGTTTAAACATCCTTTAGCACAATGTTATGCATAAATTTTATTGGTGATAATATCTATACTATATTAAAACAGCAGTTTTCAATTAGAAATTGATTTCAAATCAATTTGAAAATTGAATGGCGATTTTGTAGTTAAGACAAAATTGAAGATTTATTTATAAACTCTATTTATTCTTTTCATTTTCTTTTCTTTAACTTCTTATTTTTTTGTTTTATTTATTTCTAAAATTATGAAATTCGATTAATTATAAAATATTCAATATGCCTATCAAATTAAAGATCACGATAAGAGCTTTAATTTGATATAGTTTATGTAAATATAAGATTTAAAATGTAAAAATTATATTAGTTTAAATATTAAAATTTTACAAATTTCTCTCTCCTCTCTCATCTTTTTTTTACTAAATCTATTCTTTAATTCATTTTTCATTATTTTTTAATTTTGTAAACTTTTTTTTTACGATTCATAATTTAAAATAAAATATTAAAATATTTAAGTCAACTAACTCACATTTCTAACAAACGTTTATTTACAGTTCTAGAATCTATAAAAAGGGTTTTATTTTCTTTTTCTTTATCTTTTTATTTCTTTGTTTGTTCCTTTCAAAATTTTTGAAATTCGTTTAATTATAAAATATTTAATATGCATATTAAATTAAAGATTGTGATAAGAACTTTAATTTGATATATTTTATTTATAATATAAAATTTATATTTATTTAAAATTAAATTTTTTAAAAATTATCTCTCCTCTCATTTTTTTTTGAATAATTTTTTTAATTGTTTAAATTTTTAATTTTTTAACTTATTTTTTTATTTACATAATATCAATTTTTTTTATTATTGTGGATTCTTTTTTTTTTTTCAATATTCAATAAAATATATTTAATTAGTTAAAGTTAATTTTTTTTATTATATGTATAAATGTGATATTGAGTTGTTATCAATTTTATATAAATTTAGAAATATAAAAATATTTCCCGTGCATTGCACGGGGTGCAAATGCTAGTAGAGCTGTATTTATTGGATGGTAACTTTTGATTAATTTGCCGTGTAATAAAGACATTTATAATAAAATTCAAAATAATTGATTAATTAATAGGCTCATGTAGTTTATTTCGTTTAGTGAAGGTTTTAATAAGATAAATTATTCTAAAAAAATTAATTTAAACAAAATTGGCACAGTTGGCTACTAACATTAAGTTTAACTTTTCTTGCTCGTTCATGTTCTAGTAAAACATGAGCGTAGATAAATTATTCTAAAATTTATTTTAAGGTTATGGTACATATATGTAATTGTAGTATAGGCCCTTATAGCGTATTGCTCTCCATAGTCACTGTGTGTGCAAATAGGGTCCCAAAATCCGAAAAATCATATATTTAAGCTCATTTGACCAACGGCCGTTTGACCTCGTTAGTCAATTTTTTTAACCCCCAATTTCTTTCTTCTTCCAATTTCTACCCCCTAATTTCAATTGAGCCAAACCGACATCTCCCTCGGCCTCTTTCTCTTCTGGCGGCGACGAGGCCGCCGGTCACCTCTCCCTCAATCCAACTCTCTCTCTCTCTCTCTCAGCTGATTTCGCCATCCCCATGGAAGGCGGCGAATTCGCCGTCCCCAGTTTGTGTTGAAGCTCTTGCTGTCGACAAAGGCGATCAACGGCGGCAGCGCTTTTTCAGCGGGCGGCCGATCCACTGTCTTGAACGGGCGGTTTGTTCTTAGGCGGAGAGGACTTTGCAGATAATTCGAAGCGTTGGCCTCGCTGATTTTTTAAGGTGGCGACAACAGCGGAATTTCAGGGAAAGAAGGGCGGCATTAAGTGGTGATTCACATACGATTCCAAACTTCAACGGCGGCATGCAGCGACGACAGAGGGGATGCAACTGTGCGGCGGCGGTGCCAATAGCCGAAGTGCGGCCTCGTCCGATTCAGAGCCAGCACAAATCGAATAAGAAATGAGCAACTGAATTTCAATTTATGCGTGCTTCGATTTCAGCAAGAGAGAGATGTTCAAGAAGGAGAGTGGGATGGGTCACGCGGTGTAACACCCCAAATATTTAGATTTATTATATAGTGAAAGAGTTTAGTGCCCCAAATTACCAACAAAGTAAAACTGTGTAAAGAAAAGAGTAATGTTGGATGCAATGTTATCAACAGAATGTTAATAACATTGTAACCAACATGCAGCGGAAAGTAATAACACACAGAAATACTTTTTTCACGGATTATAAATAACCCGTGAGTGCCTCATGGCTAAATTCACTATGATCATCAACAATACAAAGTACAAATTCAGATCTCTCTGGTAATCTATCTTTACAGATTGGTTGCCTAAGATAAATCTACCAATATAGAATCTGCACTAAAGTGTTGAATCAACACAGAAAACCAAAACAGTCGAATAACAAATGTTACTCGAACAAAGCAGTCTGCTACGCTCCAATGTCCTCGATCTTCAACCCTTACCCTTGACCTCCCGTCAATACAGAGTAAGCCTTTACAGATTGGCTGCCTAAGACTCCTCCGTCAAAGCAAGGTTTGAAGAACTGGTGTCATGTTTGCAGCAAGACAAAAGTGACGAGTTGGTTGTGAACGAATGTTAGGTCGGTGAAAACGCACTCCCAAAACGTAAGGATGAATGAGGCTTCTTGCTGCTTTTATAGACCTTCATGTCGTGGTAAGTTTCCTCCACTTCCCACTTCCAGAAGCTTCCAATAACCGCTGCAATCCATCTCCGAAAACTGCCAGTCGACCAGTCTGGAATGTTGGTTGAGAGATCATGGGTCCTGAAAAGTAGGAACTAACAGCCCACCACTTTGGACCATGATAAACCACATTTTCACTTATTAAAAACGTGGTCAACAAGCATAAAACCTTTATTCCACAACCGAATAATAATAAAACGTGAAAGGAAGGTAAAGATTAAATATATACAATTACCAATGGAGAGTCAAAGTATGGAGTCAAGGCAGACTCCGGAATGTTGGTTGAAACCCAGAAATGTTGACACCATGAATGTTATCAACATTCCACCCAACATTGAAAACACGAATGTTATCAACATTTGTCCCAACATTGTCGGAGTCAACATTGACTCTAACAATCTCCCCCTTAATCTTTTCCTTCTTGCAACAAAAACACAAACAAAGAAAAACTATATACAGAAAAGAATTCTATGTTACAGGTATTTTAGATCAAGAAAGAGTTAGAAACTCCCCCTTAATCAAACAAGAGGTGAACCTCAAAAACAGTCCAGAAGAGATGTTGGAACAACACTCCACTTGAAACAAACAAGAGGAAAAACCTTAAGTAAGCACTTGAGGTACAACCTTAAGAAACACAAACTGAATGTTGACCCAACAATCGGTTTGGAACAACTGATAACACTCATATTTCCATGGTTTTTAATATTCATATGATGTTAATTTAATAGGAAATTGAGTGTTTGATAGTTGTTTTGTGCTTAATTTGCTTTATCTTGTGAAACATGATTCTTACTCGAACTTTGAAGGAATTTTCAGATTTATTGAGTTCGAATTTGGAACAATGTTATGAAATAGAAGTTGTAGATTGTCTCGATACGAGTTCGTGAGCGCAAACGGATCATAAATCGGAATTCGGACGAGAAAGTTATGGCCGAAACAAAAACGTCGCGCGCAGCAGTCAAAATTCGGCGACCTAAATGGCGATCGCCGAATTTTGGAGATTTTATGAGCAAAATCGGCGACCCAAACGGCGACCGCCGAACGGGTCGCCGTTTTCCCTGTTCAGATTTTGGCCTTGAGGAAGAAAAACGGCGATCGCCGTTTTTGGAGGATTTTTAGGCCATTTTCGGCGACCAGTTCGGCGACCGCCGAACGGGTCGCCGTTTTTAGGCGTGTTTCCGTTTCCTTCCGCGTTTTTACGTTTTTCCAAGTTATTTTCGAGCTCAAACTCTGTATTTTACCCTGATACTATAAATAGGTCTTCTTTTGACCTATCTAGGGTTCCCAGCTTTAGTTTTTCAGTTTCCAACTTTATTTTCTCAGTTTCATAGCTTTAGATTATTATTGCTTTCCAGTTTTTACAGCTTGGATTGGATTTCCACAAGATTGAAGATTCAAGCCGCTACAATTATTTTATTCAGAGTTTTATTTAATTCAGTTCTTTCAATTGCGTTCTCATTAATTATGTTTTTGCTTTCTTTTATTATGTTTGGCTAGTTCTTTTAATCTGAACCTAGGGTTTGTACATAGCTGATTAATTATATGTGTATGATTTATTGATATCAATTTGCCTTCCAACTTATGATTCATGATTCCTGGTGCCTGTTCTCTTGTGAATTATCTGATCAATGATTTACATGTTTAGCTGTTCAATTTGAGTCTTGAATGCGATAATTGTTCAGCCGATTCAGGAATGCATGATATAGTGTTAGCCTTGAGTCTTGAATGCGATAGGTGAAGCTATAGGAAGCTATTCTTTATGTGCTATTTGGAGTTAATTTATTCCTTGGAGTCTTGAATGCGAAAAGGGATTAATTAATCTACGTTCATAGGTGGTCGTTAGAGACGCTTGTGAATAATATAGTGATCTTTCATCAGGGTTGGATTAAAATTGGTAATTGAATCAATAGGTTAAATGCATGTAGTTGATTAGTGAAAGTACATCCCTAGGGTCAGAGTTTTCCATATATTTGAGTTAAGTATTTGCTATTTATATGCTCTTTAATTTTAATTTGGTTAAATTTAGTTCGTAATACACCTTTATAATTGTTTACTTGCATATTGTGAGAGTCTGTTTAGGAAGTAGATAGAGTAATTTCGTTTTACAGTCCCTGTGGATACGATATCCGATTACTGTTTATACTACGATTACACCGTGTTAGTTGCGGTATTTTTGTTGCTAATAAAATAGTGATCAACTTTTTGGCGCCGTTGCCGGGGACTGTTTAGATTTTACTTTAATATTTCCAATAGGACTTAATAGTACTGCAAGATTTATTTGTTTTTATTTTTATTTTCTGGCTTTTATAAGTTGTGTTTCTGTAGGTTGCATATGAACACACGATCTCACGAGACTCCTCTCTTTGAGTTCGACCCTGATATCGACAAGACCTTGCGCAATCTTAAGAAGCAACAGAATCAAGTTGAGGATAATACGATGGCTACTCCAGAGCAAATCCAAATTCGAGCTCTGCAAGAGCAGTTGAAGAAGCTGCTTGACGCACAGGAGACGAGAGAGGCTCCGAAACAACCAGCCATCAATGAAGCGTTCATACCACAGTATGTATACCAGGAGCCCCCACGTGTGAACGTTACCAACTTTGAGCTGAAAACGGGTCTGATCACGATGGTTCAACAGAGCCAATATGGTGGACAGGCGATCGAAGACCCTAATGCGCACCTGGCGCATTTCCTGGAGCTGTGTAGCACGGTGAAGATGAATGGTGTTCCTGATGACATTATCCGTCTTCGTCTTTTTCCCTTTTCACTGCGGGATAAGGCGAAGTCGTGGTATCATACGCTGCAGCTGGGAAATAATGTTGTGTGGGAGGACTTAGCTCATGCGTTCCTACGCAAGTTTCATCCGCCTGGCCTTACGTTGAAATTGAAGATGGACATCGTGCAGTTTCAACAGTACGATGGAGAAAAGCTAGCGGAGACTTGGGAGAGGTACCAGGAGAAGCTCAGGAAGTGCCCAGGCCATGGTTTTGATGAAGGTACGCTAGTGATCATGTTCTACAATGCCTGCGGGGAGCGTACAAGGATGCATATGGATACAGCTGCAGGTGGCTCTCTACTCCAGAAAAGCAGCTCTGATGCATGGAGCATTATTGATAGTATGGCTTCTACGAGCTACCAATGGCCATCTGAGCGTATGCAATTGAAGAAGGTTGCAGCTGCGTCCACTTCTGATCCTATGGCAGCTATGGTTACTCAACAGGCAGCGATGGCTACACAGCTGGCAGAGCTGACTGCAAAAATTGGTGAATTGAATGCTGGACGTCATGAGCAAGCTGTGATAGACCCATCAGGCTTGGGAAACGTCAATTATATCAATGACAAAAATTATGGGAATTTTCAGCAAGGACAGCCAGGGATGTATAACAGAGGTCAGCCATATCAGCAGGGTCAGCAGCAGTTTCAGCCAGGAGCACGTCCGCACCCAAATCTTTCCTATGGAAACCCAAACAATGCTGTGCAACCTCCACCAGGATTTTCTGTTTCTAGTGGGGGAGTCATCAATGAGCCAAAGAAGGATTCGATGGAGGACATGATGAAGCAGATGCTCATGAAGATGACTGGGATGGAGGTGAATGTTGGAAATAAAATCTCTAACATGGAGAATAATTTCTCAGCATTATCTAAGCAGGTACAGATGTTAGAGAATCAAGTTGGTCAGATTGCCAACCAAGCGACGGCGCAGCACAAGCCGGGCCAATTCCCAAGCAACACTACTGTCAATCCTAAGGGCCAATGCAATGCTATTTTTGATGGCACTTTGTCTACAAAAGAGATGAGGATGAGCAAGGAGCATGAATCTCTGATTGAGGAACCACACAAGGCTCCTATTCCACTTAGGGAATACATCCCAAATGCTCCATTCCCCCGTAGGCTGATGAAAAGAGAGGTGCTTGAAGAGCAATATGCTGTGAAGCCGAGCAAAAATGTGGATGCCAAGGAAATCAAGCTGGAGGTCTCCAATTGCAAGAATGAGAAAGAAATTGCCAATCCCGAGGAGACAGAGCATAGACGCATAGTGGATGAGCTAGAGAGGCTACTCGAAGAATCGAACCGGCGTGCACAGCCTCAAACTCTCTCAAAATTGCAGGATCCCAAGGAAAAAGAAGAAAATATAGTTGTTCACACCAAGAAGATGGGTGATGAGGATAAGAAAATCCCGCAGGCGACAGCTGTGGGCACTGAGCTGCCAATGAAGCTACTATCGAAGAAGAAAGATCCGGGTAGTTTCACCATTGAGTGCGAGATTGGAGGAGAGCTCTTTCCCGAGGCTCTTTGTGATTTAGGGGCTAGTGTCAATGTGATGCCCATCTCTGTTTTCAAGCGGTTGGGAATTGGAGATCTCAAGCCGACTTCGATGGAGATTCAAATGGCGGATAGATCAAGAGTGAAGCCGAGAGGAAAGCTTGAAGACATCTTTGTGAAGGTTGACAAGCTCGTCTTCCCTACGGATTTCTTGGTCCTCGATATTCCTGAAGATGCAAATCCGCCGTTGATTCTTGGTCGATCATTCTTAGCTACGGGGCGAGCTATGATAGATGTGCCAAATGGAAGAGTTATCTTTCACGCAGCTGATGCGCATGAGTCCTCTGTCTCTGTTCGTGTTAGGCGGTCTGTCACGCCCGCTGCGTTTGATGTTCATTGAGACCATGAGGTATCGTCGAGCTCTAGACGTTAAATTAAGCACTTGTTGGGAGGTAGCCCAACCATTTTCTTTGTTTTGTTTTCCTTTCGTTTAGTTTCTTTTTGTTTCTTTGTTTTCTTTGTTTTCTTTGTTTTGGGTTTTTTTTAGTGCAGCGTTGAGCTTGGAAGATGCGGGAACTCGCGCTTGGTTCATACCACCACCATGGAGCATGTTTTTTCTGTGAGTAGTGACACACATATCATCATCCCTCCAAACTTATTTTCGAACTTATGTTCTGTAATAAGTTTGGGGGAGGGGGGTGAGAGTAGATATGTGTATCACTTTTATCTTTTTGTTGGCTTTATTGTTTTATCTTGCTTAGTTGGTGGTGTGTGTTTATTGCTCCATTAGATTTCTGGTGAGATGCCAATGATGATTTCTGTGAAAAAAAAAAAACTGGAATTTGATTTTCTTTGATGAGTTGAGCATAATTGGAACTAATTTGCATAATTCTAGAGTATGTTAACCTTGACTTTTGGACGTTGAATAAACCTGTGAGATTTTGAGCCATAACTGTTTATCATACACAGTTTATTCTTTGTTGTGAGTTTTGTCATGCATGTGGTGATCTTCTAGAACTTGCCATGGTTTCTGTGTTGAGGTTGCTGTTGTGCCCAGGATTAAGAGATGATTTTAGGCCATCTTTTGTTAGCCACATTATTTTCCCAAACACTGTCCTTGAAAAAATTATCCTTTGTTATCCACTTTGAGCCTAATTAGCTTTTATTCTTTAGCCGGATGATAGGGGGTGATGTAGTATATGGGGATCCTTATGTGGTGAATATCATAGTGGTTCATGAAAAAGAAGGATTGATATTGTGCTACTATTTACTCTTATAAGCTCTAGAAAGTTGTGAAAAGAGAAAAAAAAAAAAAAAAAATTTGTTGAAAAAAAAAGAAGAAAAAAAAGAAAAAAAAAAGAAAAAAAAAAAAGAGTGAAGTCGAGTGTATATTGAGATATTTGTTTGAAAATCGACTTTGTGTGTTGGAAATAAATGGAGAGCATAAAAGAGTGTTTAGTTCTGTTTTGTGATGATTAAATCCCTTGAGTTGTGTTGATTATGGTGATATAGTTGGGTGGAAGATGGAATTTATTCCATGCTTGATTAGTGAAGCTATAAGGTTGGTGTTCTTGATCTAATTGAGTCACTTAGCCTATATTTCCCTACCTTAACCAATGTCCCTACATTATAACCCAAAGAAAAAGACCTTTTTGATCTTAGTCCTGGCACACTTTTAGCGATGGAGATTGTAGACGATTGGCAAGCTTATGGTAAGAGATCTGCGTTGCATTGAATTCGATGAGAGTATACACGTCCCGTTCCATCAAATTGAGAGTTGAGTGATACACATACCTTGTGAGATTCAATTGTTTGGAATGTCAAGGTTGATTTTACTATAGGTTATGTTTATTGGTGAATTTTGTGCTTGATTATTGAGGATTTGAGAATTCTATCATTCTTTATTTTTCGGAGGCATCGATGAGCTAGATTTCTTACCCATTCGTGTTATTGATTTTATTCTTCCCATTATTCGAGGACGAACAATGGCTTAAGTTTGGGGGAGTTGATAACACTCATATTTCCATGGTTTTTAATATTCATATGATGTTAATTTAATAGGAAATTGAGTGTTTGATAGTTGTTTTGTGCTTAATTTGCTTTATCTTGTGAAACATGATTCTTACTCGAACTTTGAAGGAATTTTCAGATTTATTGAGTTCGAATTTGGAACAATGTTCTGAAATAGAAGTTGTAGATTGTCTCGATACGAGTTCGTGAGCGCAAACGGATCATAAATCGGAATTCGGACGAGAAAGTTATGGCCGAAACAAAAACGTCGCGCGCAGCAGTCAAAATTCGGCGACCTAAATGGCGATCGCCGAATTTTGGAGATTTTATGAGCAAAATCGGCGACCCAAACGGCGACCGCCGAACGGGTCGCCGTTTTCCCTGTTCAGATTTTGGCCTTGAGGAAGAAAAACGGCGATCGCCGTTTTTGGAGGATTTTTAGGCCATTTTCGGCGACCTGTTCGGCGACCGCCGAACGGGTCGCCGTTTTTAGGCGTGTTTCCGTTTCCTTCCGCGTTTTTACGTTTTTCCAAGTTATTTTCGAGCTCAAACTCTGTATTTTACCCTGATACTATAAATAGGTCTTCTTTTGACCTATCTAGGGTTCCCAGCTTTAGTTTTTCAGTTTCCAACTTTATTTTCTCAGTTTCATAGCTTTAGATTATTATTGCTTTCCAGTTTTTACAGCTTGGATTGGATTTCCACAAGATTGAAGATTCAAGCCGCTACAATTATTTTATTCAGAGTTTTATTTAATTCAGTTCTTTCAATTGCGTTCTCATTAATTATGTTTTTGCAATCTTTTATTATGTTTGGCTAGTTCTTTTAATCTGAACCTAGGGTTTGTACATAGCTGATTAATTATATGTGTATGATTTATTGATATCAATTTGCCTTCCAACTTATGATTCATGATTCCTGGTGCCTGTTCTCTTGTGAATTATCTGATCAATGATTTACATGTTTAGCTGTTCAATTTGAGTCTTGAATGCGATAATTGTTCAGCCGATTCAGGAATGCATGATATAGTGTTAGCCTTGAGTCTTGAATGCGATAGGTGAAGTATAGGAAGCTATTCTTTATGTGCTATTTGGAGTTAATTTATTCCTTGGAGTCTTGAATGCGAAAAGGGATTAATTAATCTACGTTCATAGGTGGTCGTTAGAGACGCTTATGAATAATATAGTGATCTTTCATCAGGGTTGGATTAAAATTGGTAATTGAATCAATAGGTTAAATGCATGTAGTTGATTAGTGAAAGTACATCCCTAGGGTCAGAGTTTTCCATATATTTGAGTTAAGTATTTGCTATTTATATGCTCTTTAATTTTAATTTGGTTAAATTTAGTTCGTAATACACCTTTATAATTGTTTACTTGCATATTGTGAGAGTCTGTTTAGGAAGTAGATAGAGTAATTTCGTTTTACAGTCCCTGTGGATACGATATCCGATTACTGTTTATACTACGATTACACCGTGTTAGTTGCGGTATTTTTGTTGCTAATAAAATAGTGATCAACAACCAAGAGAAAGTAAAGAACTCCCCCTGAATTGAGAAACAAAAGAACCTGTAAAACAGAAGAAAGGAAAACAAACAACAGCATTCAAAGCATTTAACCTCTTGATCAACATTGATCAAAAACCAAGATGAAACCTTACACAAACAAGTTGATCAAATGAAGCTTTGCTTTATTTGATCAAAATGAAGGTCGGCCGAAGGCCAAGACCTTCATTTGACCTGCCCAACACAATATACGAAGGTATATCAAAAACATGATAAATGTTGAACCAACAGATAATCAAAAACCAAGATAACATAAACTATGTTACCAAAAACAGGTGCTCATGCACCACAAACATTCACGGGGATAAAAACCCCTAAAAACCAAGCAAACATTCACGATGTCCACGCATCAAACACACCACCAAAGAAACAATAACATTGTTTTGAACAAAGACTGCCAACAATCTCAGTCAACACCACACCCAACAATCTACTCCCCCTTTTTTGTTGAAGAAGGAAAAGGTAGGAGTTTGGAAAAGACATTTTCGCAGCAATCAATCCTCGCGAGCATAGCCTGTCCCATCTTGATCGTCCGATCCACCATTGATTGCACTTGGCTTTTGAGCTTGTGAAGATCCTCCCTTGCCTTAATGAGCTCTACAATGTCAAGATCGATCTCAACCTCTGATTCTCCAACTGGCTCCTTGCCTTTACGAGATGTTGATGTTTCTTTAATGAAATGGGCTTTGACAGAGCGGATGTTGGCAACATCAGGAATAGTTGTTCGTTCAACATCATCGTCCCCACCATACTTGTCGATCTCAGCTTCATAGCCAAAAACATTTATAACAGTACACCACATACCCCTATCTTGTAATAAGATATCAAGCTTAAACTTTGAAAAGAAATCCTCATCCACACGTCTATCATTATGAAACTTCCTAGCAGCCAACACATGATTCGCATTCTTTGCTTTACGAGTGTAAAAACGAGTAGAATATGACTTGCTAACCTCAACCTCTGATTCAGAGGAGTTTCCAGAACAGCTTATGCGAGGAGAGGTAGTGTGAGAGGCCGAAGACACCTTTCCACTCTTCGAGGCAGGAGAGTATTCAACCTTTGGTTTGAGCACTGTTGGCTTTGATGTTGGACCAACATCACCGTCTTCTCGGCTAGAAAGGTTGAGAGTTGATGGAATCACCCGTGTGGATTTGGATCTTGAGGATCGCTTAAGAGAAGCCATACCAGTTTTTTGTTTCCGGCCTTTCTTGTCAGGAACAAAGGTCTCAACATCAATAACATCCGTGCTCTCAACATTGTCAGTAACATCAATCGTAGAAGTAGATTTGTCAACGTGAAAAGCAACATTCTTATGATAGTAATTAGATTTTTGCTGCTCAAGATTCATCTCGAATGTTACTAACTTACTAACCAAATCACCAATTCTAATCGAAGTAACATCAGCAGTTGCTTCAATGAAAGAAATTTTCATGTTGTACCTTTCCGGAAGTGATCTCAACATTTTACTTACAAGTCTCTCGTTGCTGATTGGTTCTCCAAGACCAACTGCCTCATTTGAGATCTCACACAACTTCTCATAATATGCTGGAATAGTCTCATCTTCATGCATCCTCAATATTTCAAACTTTGTAGTCAACATTCGCAATTTTGTTGCTCTAACACTTGCTGATCCTTCACATTGTTCCTGTAAAATAAACCAAGCATCGCGAGCTTCAACACAGTTAGAGATCAGGCGAAAACAAGGAACATCAACTGAGATAAAAATAGCCTTCAAAGCTCTGGAGTTGTGACTAGAAATAAGTCGTTCATCTGCACTCCATTGACTTTCTGGTTTAGGAGTAATGTTGCCAACATCATCAGTAACACGCGGTGGAGTCCATCCATCCAACACAACAGCCCAGGCACGTTCATCAATGGATTTTATGTACATCTTCATCCTAGTTTTCCACAAGGAATAGTTCTTCCCACTACTATCCAAGGTAGGAGGACGAACCGAAGCATTAGCCACATCCATTGGTGGTAATTTTGCACACAGGAATCGATTCTTAGTTCGTCAAGAACCCGCTCTTGATGCCAATTGAAAGAGTTTAGTGCCCCAAATTACCAACAAAGTAAAACTGTGTAAAGAAAAGAGTAATGTTGGATGCAATGTTATCAACAGAATGTTAATAACATTGTAACCAACATGCAACGGAAAGTAATAACACACAGAAATACTTTTTTCACGGATTATAAATAACCCGTGAGTGCCTCATGGCTAAATTCACTATGATCATCAACAATACAAAGTACAAATTCAGATCTCTCTGGTAATCTATCTTTACAGATTGGCTGCCTAAGATAAATCTACCAATCTAGAATATGCACTAAAGTGTTGAATCAACACAGAAAACCAAAACAGTCGAATAACAAATGTTACTCGAACAAAGCAGTCTGCTACGCTCCAATGTCCTCGATCTTCAACCCTTACCCTTGACCTCCCGTCAATACAGAGTAAGCCTTTACAGATTGGCTGCCTAAGACTCCTCCGTCAAAGCAAGGTTTGAAGAACTGGTGTCATGTTTGCAGCAAGACAAAAGTGACGAGTTGGTTGTGAACGAATGTTAGGTCGGTGAAAACGCACTCCCAAAACGTAAGGATGAATGAGGCTTCTTGCTGCTTTTATAGACCTTCATGTCGTGGTTAGTTTCCTCCACTTCCCACTTCCAGAAGCTTCCAATAACCGCTGCAATCCACCTCCGAAAACTGCCAGTCGACCAATCTGGAATGTTGGTTGAGAGATCATGGGTCCTGAAAAGTAGGAACTAACAGCCCACCACTTTGGACCATGATAAACCACATTTCCACTTATTAAAAACGTGGTCAACAAGCATAAAACCTTTATTCCACAACCGAAGAATAATAAAACGTGAAAGGAAGGTAAAGATTAAATATATACAATTACCAATGGAGAGTCAAAGTATGGAGTCAAGGCAGACTCCAGAATGTTGGTTGAAATCCAGAAATGTTGACACCATGAATGTTATCAACATTCCACCCAACATTGAAAACACGAATGTTATCAACATTTGTCCCAACATTGTCGGAGTCAACATTGACTCTAACATATAGGTTGAATTATTAGTATTTTATATTTTTATATATATGGTCTAATTTCATTATTTATAATTTTAGTAATAATAATTTTAGTAATAATAGTAATAATATAATGAGTTTAGTAATAATAGTAATAATTTTAGTAATAATAATGAAATATGTGTAGATATATATATTGCTATCTTTTTAATATTTAAAAATTATAGATGTAATCTAATTAGTTGCTTTCGTTTTAGCAAATTCTTTTTTTATGGTGATAGTGATTTTCCAATAGCAAAAGTTTGCGAAATTTTTAATCATGTTTCCTATACACATTAAAATTTTTAAGCTTTATCTTTTAATTTGTTTTGTTTATCCTAATAAGAGATTTATTCAAAGCAAGAGTCATGCTTATTTAAACTTCTCAAAGATTAGTATATATATGTGTGGTACAGACGTAGGTTTAGGGACATCACATTTACTTTTCTTTTCTTTTTTTTTTTTTTGGTTCGCATAGAGGAGTTTTTTCGGGAATATTTAGGATACGTCGTTTACGTCAAATTTTTCAAAAACACGTTTAAGGTGAGGGATTATATGCCTGTGGTTATATTCATGTATGTTTTATATGCTCTTATTTCATGTTTGATTATACTTGCTCAGCCATGTTGAAATACATGTTCAGCCATGTAGAAATACATGTTCAGAATATCAGCCATGTTGAAATACATGTTCAAGGGCTTTCAGTTCGCCCATCAGATTATCAGTATGTGTGTATGACAATGTGAATTATTTGCATGTTTAAGCGTATGTGAATATGTGCATGATTCTTCACTGAGTATATTTTTCAATATGCTCACCCCTTTATCGTTTCAGTTTTGCAGTTATGTAGTCGAGGTGGCCATGGAAGTCGAGAATGACTAGAGATTTAGTATTTCCATAGAAATTTAAGTTGAACATGTTACTTTTTAGTTTATCGTTTTATATCCTGTTATAACTTTAGTTTTGGCAAGATGATTTTTAAATTAGTTTTAAACATTTTGAAATTTAAGAAATTTTAATTTTACATCTTTAGCACTTCTTATTTATATTGCAAAGTTTATGAAAATTGGGGCGTTACACGCGGAGCAACGCGGACGTAAGGGTGGTAGTATCGCCGGATTTCAGAGGCTGAGACGGCGGCAGTTTTGAGAGGGGAAGGTTGTTTCTGTGTAAGTCGAGAGAGATAGAGTTCTGTGCTTTTTCCATCTTGAGGACGCGAAATCGCTGCCTTTTTTGGGAACAGCGAAATCAGCTGAGAGACAGAGAAAGTTGGATTGAGGGAGAGGTGACCGGCGGCTTCGTCGCCACCGGAAAAGAAGAGAGTCCGAAGGAGATATTGTCGGTGACTGAATTGGAATTGGGTGTAGAAATTGGAAGAAGAAACAAATTGAGGGTTAAAAAAAATTGACTAATGTGGTCAAACTGTCGTTATCAAATGAGCTTAAATGTATGATTTTTCGGACTTTGGGGGTCTATTTGCACACACAGTGACTATGGAGAGCAATACGCTGTAGGGGCTTATACTACATGGGTCTATCTGCACTTTAACCCTTTATTTTAACATATATAAAAAAAAAACAAGCTTACCGCTACTATTTTTAATGGAAAAAATACATCCGCGTGGTCATTTTGAAGAAAAAACACAAATTTTGTCCACTAATTTAAAAAACACAAAATCTGGCATTTTTTTACTTTTTAGGAATGTTTTGTCTTTAATTAGGGCGGATCGGATTCGAGTTTGAGCGCGGATTAGATACACTTGGCACTATTAATGTCAAAAGTACCAATAGAAAAAAAAAAGTAAATTAGTACACTTAGCACTATTAGTGCCAATAGTGCGATGCACGAATGGTACTAGTGATTATATTAGTGTCATATACTTGTGTTGATACACTGTCTTGTCTTATATAGATGAGTGCAGTTATATGACCATTTTAAACACTTCCCTGTAGGGTTTAGATTATCTATTTAGGGTTTGAATTTTAAATTCTGCATTTAGAGTTTAGATTCTTCATTTAGAATTTAATCATCGAATGATACTTTTGACATTAATATTACCATTTGTACCAAAAGTACCAATTTACTTGATTTTTTTTAAAAAAAATTCTATTTATACTTTTGGCACTAGTATTGTTATTTGTACCAAAAGTACCAATTTACTTAGTTTTTTTTTTTCCCCTATTGGTACTTTTTGGCACTAATAGTGCCAAGTGTATCGTGTATTTAACCCGCACACAAATTCGAATCTGATCCGTCCTAATTAATGACAAAACAGTCTTAAAACATAAAAAATGATGAAAATTTATACTCCCTCCGTCCACGAAAGAACTTCCTATCTTTCCTTTTTGGGACGTCCACAAAAGAACTTCCTACCTATTTTTGGACTATACCCCACCACTTATAATCCTCTTACTTTTCACTTTTCACAACTTCCAATATTAATTACTCCCTCCGTCCACGAAAGAACTTCCTATCTTTCATTTTTGGGACGTCCACAAAAGAACTTCCTACCTATTTTTGGACTATACCCCACCACTTATAATCCTCTTACTTTTCACTTTTCACAACTCCCAATATTAATTATAACACATTTTCACCACTCACAATACATTCAGCTACCTTTTATCCACTTTCAATACACTCAACAATATTTTTTTCGAGTATAACATATTTTCACCACTCTCAATACAAACTACCTTTTATCCATTCTCAATACACTCAATAATATTTTTTCTTAAAATCCGTGTCACTCCCTCTTAGAAAGTTCTTTCATGGACGGAGGGAGTATTATTTAAATGAGTGGCCAAATATTGTGTTTTACTGTTCACAATGATTATCTCAAAATGAGATTGTTTAATAGGTAAACTAGTTCGAGTTGTCATTCGTCGTATTAAGTCGAAGAAATAAAAAATATCAATAAAGGATCTAAATTTCTGAGTTTGCCGTCGAATACATAAAGCTAAATTAATCGATGTGTTCCGGTACTCGCAATTATTGAATTTTCATAATACAACAAGCGCTGATATTAAAAAATGTTTTTTTTTTCTACCTACTAATTTATAGCTAAATCAATGCGAAAATAAATAAATAAATATTGGTAATTGAGCTTAAAAACAAAAAAGAAGCCATTCAAAAATTGATGAAAGCCACATAGAGAACCAAACCTCGCCTCACCTCACCGTTGTCGTGCTTGGTTTTCTCTCTCTTCAGCACTAAAGATGCCATACCTTTTTTGCCCAGAATTATCAGCACCCACCCCTCTGTTGGACGAATCCGCAGCCGGAGATGAGGCGGTGGCCGTTCTAGGGTTTCTTGTCGGAGACGAGGCTGCGGCTGGAGGTACATTCTGCTGGTACCTGTTGGCTGCTGGTGCTGCATTTGCCTTTGGCACGCTAAAAATACCATAACTTTTGGGCGGCGATTGCTGATCAGTCGAGGAAGAAGAATCTTGCTTTGGAATTCCACGAGGAGGAGCCTCGACTTGCTGACCTGGTCTCGTTCGAGAAGACGTGTTCATGCCAAAACGAGCCTGGTTTTCTTGATTTGGAGACGCAGGCGCTCTGTTCGTGGTGTTTGCTGCACCACGGCCGTTCATGGCCACGGGTACCCTTGGTGGATAAGCAGGTCGAGGGGTTTCTTTTGCAGTAGTGTTCGTTGCACCACGGCCATTCACGGCCACAGGTACCGTTGGTGGATACGCAGGTCGAGGGGTTTCTGTTACAGGCTTCAGAATCCTAGATGGAATAGATGAATCTGTATGCTTTGAACGTTCGAGCTGATCACTTTCTTCATCATCTATCTCAAACATCGGGTGTGCACCACCATCATCTCCGGCAAAAGCATTCCAGTCGGATTTGTTGGTCAGAGCATCTTCCTCCGAGGCTTCTGTCGTCTGTGGAGAGTCGGCAGATGCAGAAGCTTTCTTTCCTGAACTCTTCTTGTTAACCGGACCAAACTTGACATGCCTGACAACGACGAAAGCCTGCTTCTTTTCATACTTTGGTCCACTTTCCACAACACCAACATCATCAATCTGATGCAGATAATAAATTTAAGATCATGAGCGAGTAGAA
The DNA here is from genome assembly GCF_028751815.1 of Salvia miltiorrhiza. NCBI lineage: Eukaryota > Viridiplantae > Streptophyta > Magnoliopsida > Lamiales > Lamiaceae > Salvia > Salvia miltiorrhiza. The sequence goes on along the minus strand of NC_080392.1, from coordinate 35,734,988 downwards.
GGGAGAATGCAGAAGCTACGACAAGAATCAGCAAGGGGAACCACTAGAAGAATGGAAGTAAGCTCTTACCAAAGGAGTAAATTGAGATAACAATGATTTCAAGTCCACGCCCTCAGCAGCATCTGCGGCTGTACACTATCAAAGAGAAAATTACAGAAACTAGTTACTGAAGTCTTAGGAGTGGAGATAGATATATATGTAAATACATATAGATTTCTCATCATCAATACAAGACAAGAACTCCGGACATAATGAGTGTCAATGTAAATCTTTTTACTATGAGATAAAATATCAACTGCCCATCATAAGATAATGATGAAACATTGGGCATTTGAATGCAAGATCTATTAGATATAATCAAATATAGATAATATTAAATAGAGAAGAACAGATGACCCCTTCCCAATATATTGCTAGTCGACAGAGGTAAGCCAAAGATTATTTTTCAAGTAAATACGCAGCAGCAAATTTATTTTTTTAGGAACAAACAACTTCTTATATTTCTGATTCTTTAAGTTTCAAATGTACGATGATATTGCAGAAGAAAATAAGCAATGAGATCTCATTTCTTCATGCACTTTAAAAGATATTTCAAATACATATATTATCCATACTTTTTCTAAGAACATGAACTGCCTCTAAACACAGTAGAGAGTGATTCTTCTAATAAAAGTAACATCAAAAGACAGAGTGAGGGAGTACCTTAACTCGATAACCTTTTTCCATGAGTCTCTTAACCATATCAGCTTTTATTTTCAGGTCATTTTGTTTCTGGTGCAAACAAGGCCATTGGAGGCCAGAAAAGGTTCAGTGTGATAGTACACTTGAATGAGCTAAAAGTCAATAGGGTAAAAGAACACATAATGGTTTAGCCAAAAGCCATTCATAGATTCATTTGACCTCCAGAATACTTGTACAACGCAATGTTACTAAAACTGTAGAACATACGTAAAATTACCCAGGACGTGCAAGTACTACCCAATAGTAAGTATAGAGAGCCTCTCTGGAACATTATATGGATTAGTTATCACCGTGGAGGTAGTTGGAAAGGGAAAAGGCTTGCATGCTTACAATTTTAACACCAAATTTAATTTCTTTCGCTGGTCCAGGCTTGAGTGTGAACTGCACAAAACAGGAAATGGCAAAGTTATGAGAAATAGTACTCCAAAACTACATCCATTCACCATTCAACTCCCACGGATAGTTCAAGGCGAATCTCATTATTGAATGATAGAGGTTTCTAACTCTTTAGCCCATGTGCAACCAAATTAAAAAATATTCTATCAACAGGATGTACTCAACCTTGCTTTTAGCGCGCTCTTTTTCTTTTGTCTGTCGAATGTATTTTTGTTTGTTGTAGTCAAAAATCTTGCAAACAGGTGGTTTGCCATTTTTATCAACCTGCAACAAGCATGATCATAATTACAGTAACAAAAGCAATATCAAGTTGATCTAATGCAAATGTACAATGTTAAAACATAATAAAATAAGAGAGACAGGAAAATGAAATCCTAGAACTCCTACCTAAGCAGTGACAGTTTCTGTAAGGCACTATGACGAGAGTTTAGAACTATTTTCCACGTTTCTCCAGAATGTCATTTGCATTGCCAAAGTTGCAAGTGTGTCAAAAGTAACAGGAAAATAATCATTCAATAACGTACTAAATAACAGGAGATATGGGACATCTCATTTGCTTAGAACTCTGGTTCATTCCAGAAGAGGAAGATGAAATGATAGAACGACTATTACATAAACCACACATAATCACATATTACCCAGCTAAGAAGCACCGGTACGAATACGAAATACGAATACGATACGATACCGGGACGAAAATACGTCCATTTTCAAAAAATCACAATACGAATACGTTAAAAATACGTTTATATTTTTTTTATTAATAATAATATTATATAAATTAAATAAGCACATTCATAATCAAATAGAGTAAATAACTAAGTTAAATTTAGCCCAAGCACATTCATAACCAAATAGGATAAATAAGTAAGTAAATTTAGCCCACAAGCCCACTATCAAACCCTAGCTTATTTACTAAGCCACGCAGCCCTTATCCCACACTTTCAAATATTAGGATTTCCACCTAATCTGCACAACATACCCAGAATTAGGGTTTCCAGAAGGCGGCGCGCTTCGGCGGCGGTACAGACGGCGTCGACGGCCGTCTCGACGCCGGTGAAGAAGGTGCTCCGATGGTGCGACGAAATTGGAGGATTTAGAGTTTAGGAAATGGTAGAAATTGAGAGAGATGAAATCTTTTTCATGTAAGTGAGTAAGTTCTATGGTTTTATTTTGAAAAATACATACTGAAAACGTATTAAATACGTATTTGCAAAACCCTAATTCCTTTTTTAAAAAAAAGACGAAAAAAACGTATTTAATACGTATTTTCGGCGTATTTTTTCGTATTGGTATTTTTAAGGTATTAATACTCGGACGCTGGGGTGAAAAACGTACCGGTGCTTCATAGTTACCCAGTCTTCCTTCACTTTCACCTTTTCTTTTCTTTTAGCATGTTTAGTTAAAGAACCCCAAGGAATCCACCAAGAAAAAAGGAGATGATTCATTTCTGTACTTGTGCTGGTGTGCACCTTTCTTTTGCTCCCATGTATGGTAGATTTTAAATATAATACACAAATTCTTAAAGATGTTCAAACTTCAGACACTGGCTATGCCCAAAAAAAAGGACAGGGACTGCGGAACTGACATAATGGAAAGCAGTAGACCGTCACATATCAAGATTCAATTAAACTTATTATGTAACATCACACTTGTCTGGCAGAAGCACACATCAAACATTTTTTTAACTCTAAAACAAAATGTCATAAACACCTTACCTCGACCAAATCCAAGTTAAGGCTTTCTGCACGAGCCAATGCTTCATACCTCGATACTATGATATGATTATCTACAAGTACACACAACCAGACATTATTATCATCATCAAATAGTTGGTATTTTGCCAAATTTAAAAATAAAGGCTGATTTATTTCTTGTCAGTTTAACATGTTGTTGCCCAAGCATCATTCCAAATGCAATAAATCCAATACGAGTGAACATTACAAAAATGCTAAATTACTTAACGAAAACTCAACATAAAAAAAATTCAGTTAATTATGGTTACCTTCATCAATAACGAGTCTAACCATTGGAGCCGTGATTTCCTCGTTCATCATAGGCTCACCTTCATCCTTCTCCCCTTTTTTCTGAATCACCGAAATTACGCATAGCACCAACATCGAAAATTAGTCCTCGATCGTTTTATCCATGAATTCACGCACGCATACTATGAATATGAACGTAACAAATTACCTTAAAAGGTTTTGCGTAGAATCTGACTTTCCGGAACAGCGCCAATTGCTCATCTTGAACGATAAACTTAGGGTAATTAAAAATCGGAGCTAATTTGCGAGAAGAAATGAGCTGATTTGCAAAAACTGGAGCTGGATTTGAATTGTAAAATCTCCTGAAATCGTTGGAAAATGCTTGAACTTTAAACCTTGATTGCCTCAATCTACTCCAAAGCACCATATTTTGCATCAGCGAGCTCTGCTGCTAACAAGTGTGGATGAACAAAATAGTGAGATAAACCCTAAATCGAGATTTCGATTGGAGAATTGGGGAAGAAGTGAGGATTGGGCTGTTTAATGGGCCGAAATAAAGATTTGTAGAAATCACAAATGTTGGGCCCAAACTTCTTCCATTAATTTACAAAAATTCGTTCAGATATGGATTCGAAAGTAAACGAGCTGAACTCAAGCCCAATTTTAAACTTGATAATTTTATCGAGTTAAGCTCAAGTCTAGAGGTGCTAGGTTAATCGGGTCGCGAACATGTTCGAATTCTGTTGTCATCAAGCCTCAACACGAGCCTTCAATCTAACTGAACTCGATCTCAAATAACTTGTTGATCAATATCACAATTAAATATTTTTAGAGCTTTTCATAATCTTTTAAAGAGCTCGTGTTCGAATACTATTTATATAAGTGCCAGACAAGTCGAGCTTGAGCTTGAATATGACATTATATTGAATTGGGTAATTGGGTGGCAAATCAAACTTGATTAATAAGACAGAAGCCCAAGTAGAGGTCGAAAGCTCGAATATTTGTTGACTTGAGCACTCGAATATTTAAATGAATCGAATTCAAATGGGCTAATATTCAGCTAGTTTACCATCCTAACGGGATTAGTATAATTTATTTTCTAAGAAAAATATCTTGTGCCTAGTAAAATAAACTCAATATGATATTTTATATATGTGTCCGTGTGATTGACAATTTTTTTTATATTATTATTTTTGTGCTCATTAGTATTATATTTTCCGTGCGAAAATAATATTCCAAATTTCGACAAATTAAAACATTTTTTCAATGAAATATGATTTTAATTACATCAAATTTGCGGAGAGGTGAATCTGGTGCAATAAAATGGAACATATGGAAAATAACTCAAGACATTCAAAACTTATTCACCAAGAAAAATAAGAAAATTAAGAGGGTTAGAAAAGCAATGGCCTAATTAAGGACCCAGCCACATATATATTTATTATTGATTTTTCTACCAAAATTGTGAAAAATTAGACATTGATTGAGAGTATCTTGCTTTCAATTCATGTAGTTTGACAATCTGGTGGAATTTGTTTTTTTGATCTTCCCTTAGAAAAGTACTTCACTATATTGTCAAAAATTATATTAAATAAAAAGTATTTTGTTTTTGGAATGATGCACTTAAAAAATAGTTATGTTTATCTTAAAAAAAATATCTATCCACATCAAGGTAACAAAATGACATATACTCCAATTTCGTAAGAATCCAAAAGTTTGAAAGGAAAAAAAAGAATTACGCCAATTTTCATATATAAGTTTGACTTTTAAGAAAAATGAGTTTCATTTTTGTATTATCTCATAAAAGTAGTTATATTTTAAGTGGTATATTTCACATTTATCAAATAAAGAGCTTTCACACCTCAATCTTGTCACTCTCTCACTTTAACTTTGTATTTAATAATAAGATTAGAAATCATATCTTTATTATATATTATCAATATTTATGTTCGTATTTTTTGTGTTTGGTTATCTCTTTTCAATTGTGGCTAAGAGTAGCTGTCAATAAAAAAATCGAGTGGGACAATGAGGCATTTGACCAGAAAGGTCAGATTCATTTCATTATCAGTTGTCAATTTTATGTAATTGAATTGGAATAGAGAAACATGACCCCCAAAACTTACAATAATTGTATATTAGTACTCCTTAAATTGAAATATAATTTTAAAAAGTTTATAATGAATTATTAAGAATGTATAAATGAAGTGACCCCTATTATTGTCCTTTTGTTTATCAATGGTAACGAATTGCTACATGCATAAAAGAAAAAGTTGTATTTGCATTAGTGAATATATTTACATAAACCAGGCTATCAATGCGTTTTCATATATTTAAAGGAGAAGGAAAAAAAACTACATTTTAAGATAACATAAATCTAATATATATGTTTAATTTTTATAAATATTCCTCATTTTCCCCTTAATTGCCCAAGAAAGCCCACAAGCATTGCAAAGAGTCTTTGAACCACTTGGCCCTCTACGCATCAGTGGTGTGCTGCTAGACTCAACTCCACAATTAGTACATATACTTATGCTCTCCATGCTTAATTTTCTAGAACCTTCTTTAACCTTTTTATCCGCAAATTTACCTTTATTACGGTGAAATTTGAGTGCATTGTCATGGCGAACTTTATATCTTATTCTTTTTTTGTAAGATCGTCGTTTTTTCTTTTCGTAGTACCTTTGCAAACATTCTCGTCTCTTTGGGTCGTCACTTCTAATATGAGGTTCGGATCGTGGAGTACTACTAAGTCTACTATGGTCGAACTCGTATCCTCCCAAAACTAAAAGTGCAAAATTGACCTTATCACACGGTACATTGTCGAAAACAAAAACTTGATCATGAAACGAGAGTGTGGCTTGACAGGGAGCATTCCAAAAGTCGGGTTGAGACGGATCTCCGGTGGCCGGAGTCCCGACAGACTCCTCCGTGGCTGCAACGAATGGCTGATTGTTATAGTTAGTGTTCATATTCGAATTTGACATTTATGTCTAATACTCGCAATAAATTGATTTGAATGTGATCAAATGTGTGACATGATTTGGTTTTATAGACATGCATGCATGTGGTGTGGGGTTTGATGATTTTAAATGGATGGTTCTGATTAATTCAATATTGTACTAGCTAAATTTCTATTGAATGTTCGTAGAAAGATCTCCAAATTTACAAGTAAAGTTCCAAATGTTGCAGAAAGATTTGCAAATTTACAATTAATTTATGTTGTATTTGACCCAATAGGAACAAGGGTATCAATAATTAAGTCATGCTTTAGGGTTTTAGACCCATTTATAGTTTTTAATATATAGAGAATGGTGTATCGTATTGCATAAAATGTCAATATCTTCTAACATGACACGATAATTAACCATAAAGTATTATTAGGATTATTATCAAGAAAATTGAATTTTGGTTTTTGAAATTGCTAACACTAAAAAAAGATGTCCAAGGTTCAATAATTATTTCAAAGTAAATCGTTATTCTTATATATTAAAATAAATAAATAAATACAAATAATTCAAAAGACATATTTAGGTGGAACATCTCTTCCACTTTGAAGATGTGAGAAAGTCCAATTTATAAGAAGTGGTTGAGATAAGGAAACACAAATATGATCGGTCGTGCACTTTTTGTTTTGTCAATTAATTAAACATTTTTCAGAGAAAAAAAAAAAAAACTCCATAAATAAACAAATGCCCATCAATTGAGTTTGGGGGTTTTTTCCCTCATAAATTTCCAACCGCAAATTTAAAAATAATAGGAATATAAGCAACTAGATGTATGTGTTCTGTTCTGGCTGGTGAATTTCCAAGTAAATAAAATTAATTTAAATTTGTTTTTTTTTATGGATATTGATGTGGAACTTTGATGACCCAATCTTTTTCTTTCTTTAATTTTAAGGGAATAGGGTATTGGATTTCTTTCTTTTTGAGGCAAAAGAAAAACTATATTACTCCAAATTCGAACATATAATATCGAGAAGTCAAGACTGAGTAATATTTTTCCTGCTTGCAATGATATAATTAAGTATATTATTATTTATTTATTTTTGGAAGTGATGTTATACTTATATATTAATAAATACAGTTAGGAGTGGATCGGTACGGTATGCCGAAAAATTTCCATCATACCGTATACCATAGTGCAGTATGAGAATTTTCATACCGTTGTCGTACCGTACTTTTCGGTATATCAAAGATCGGCATACCGAAAAGTTCGGTATGAACTTTTCTCATGTTGATGTCGTACCGATAGTGCGGTATACCATACCGAAAGTCGGTATACCATACCTTACGGTATACCGAAATGATTGATATATCGTTTCGTGCCTTACCATATATTTGTACATATCAAATATGAATATATAACAAATAAAATTTGAAAGATATTCGAGTAACCCTTGGAATATGCAATTATTTTTACGAATATAAATTGAATCTAATAATATTCGCTTCAATTCGATTTGTTTACTTTACATCCCTAAAATTAACTTATTCTAAAATTATCGTTCTAGTCTACATATATATAATATAACTATACAACTCACACTTATATAGTTATATATTATAATTGACTATATATTGATATTCTAGTTTCATCAATAACCTAGTAGATCTTGTAATTATTGTTGAGTTTTATATTTACTCAATTTATATACTTTTCAAATTTTACTTATGACATATTATTATCTATTAGTTAATATTTTATATAACATGGATGTAACTTATTCTAGAGATATAATTATTCTAGAATTAGAATTATACATATAAATATAGATATATATGTAGCTCATATTTGTATAGTTATATAATATATTTGTATACTTTTCAAAGTCCTTTAGTTAAATTAACATGATGCAACTTATTTTATATTTATTCAATTTATTTATATATTTTTAATTATTAATAAATATATATTTTATAAGTTGTCATTAATCTTTTAGTAATTATGAAAAAAATATTTTTAATAACTTACCACTAATTATATATATATATATATATATATATATATATGAAATTTATTCTGACGGTATACAAGTTTTTTTTGTATATACTACTGGTATATACCGATGTTTCGGTATAACTGATACCGCAGTATATATCGTAATACGGTATATACCGATTTTTCGGCATATACCGCGGTATGTGAAAAATTGATACCGTTGTCGTACCGAAAATTCGATATTTTCGATATTTTTTCAGTACGGTAAGTGCGGTATACCGCTCCACCCCTACATACAGTATATATTTAGATGTAATACAAAATGCTATGAAAGGTTTAAATTGTAGTAATTGATAATATCGTCATTATTAATAGCTCGATGATCTTGTCCCTACACTTGAACTGCCAGTTTTCGAAATGCGATATATATAATTAAATATTATCACAAGTTCACAACTAGGAATCTAGGATCTTCTTATAAACAAGGCTACGATTTATGTAAAATAATAATCAAATACAGTGGCTTGATTAATAAAATATTATTTGGGCTCTATTTGACAAAGCATAGATTTTAGGTGATTATATAACTTCCAAAATTATACTCCCTCTGTCCCAGCTTTTTGTATCCACTTTTAGTTACTATTATGATTTTTAGCCAGTCAAAATGTAAGATCAATGATAAAACTGAGGCAGTCAAAGACTATCCTTTATGAAAGATATTAGGTTTAATTCCACACCTGTATGCGGGTAGTTTTTCCACTTTTGTGTGGGTAGCGGTCACGCCTGTGTGCGGGTAGTTTTCCCACTTTTATATGGTGTAGAGGGGACGCATACGTGCGAATTACTTATTTGATTATTAATAGATATATCTTGTAATTTTAAAATAAAATGATAAATTATAATTACAATTACTAATTAAACTATAGAAGGAATATCTAAAAAATGATATGAACTCTAATATCTTTTGAGCTTTCGGCCGATCGAAAGAGAAATCCCAGCAGCATTAGCCTCAGAATCCCCTTACGAAGCAGAATAATCCGCATCCGATTGCTTCATATGAATCATACAAAGCAGCTGAGGCACCCCAAGCGGCAGACTAGGATACGCGGAAGGAAGAAAAAGGCTTTTCAGCTGGGGCTTCCCTATGATTCCTTATCTTCGGGTGTCCTGGTACAAGGATGGTTAGATATAGGCTTTCATGCGTTGTAGAAAAAGAATTGCCCGAGACAGAGAAAAAAGGAGATATATTATCCGGAAAAAAATAAAAACGCTTTTTTAATTGGGTTAAGTACCAAATACCCCCTATCGATGGCGTCCCTATCGCGCTCAGGACCCTATAGTCAGGATAAGCGTTGTTTGCTACCTCAACGTGGCAAAATCAAACCAATTCTCCCCCCCCGCCACTTAACGGACATTAACACCGTTAGAATAAATATTTTTTTTTATTTTTAATTAAAGTGGGCCCCCAGCTCGCCTCCTTCTCAATTCCGACGAGCAGCAACTAAGGCAGCTGCCTCTCGCCTTGGTCTTTCTCTCCCTTCGTTCGGCCGGACAGTAGCTTCGAGCTACCACCGACCACCGCGTCCTAGCTGCATCCCTATCTCTCACCGCCTTCTCTCTCCTCTGCGTTCTTGACCCGACAGTAGCAGGCGGAGCCGCCATGCCGCACCATCCCTCTGTCTCGCGGCTCTCTCTCTCTCCTCCCCTCTTGCTTCGACGGACAACAGCAGCTAGGTGGTGCCGCCGCCGCCGTGCACTAACCACTGCTTCGATTAGAGAGAGAGAGAGAGAGAGAGAGAGAGATAGAGAGAGATGGGGCTTTGGGCGGTGACTGGCTCCGCTGGCCACTGTAGTTGCGGAATGAGAGAGGAAGGCGGCGGCTTCTTGCCCTCGCCAAGGAAGGAGACGGCGCAGGGTTCACGCCTATGAGTAAAGGTCTTGCGTCTGGGGTCGAGTCGGGTAGGGTGACCGATGGCGGCGCTTCTCGCCGGGGCGATGGAGCAGCGGTGGTGACTGAGCTGTGTCGAGCTGAGTCGGGAAGAAGAGAATGACCGGTAGCAAATGCCCCCTTGCTGGAATTGAGAGAGAGAGAAGGCGAGTTGGGCCCCACCTTAATTAAAAATAAAAAAATAATAATATTTCTAACGGTGTTAAGCTCCGTTAAGTGGCGGGGGAAAATTTGTTCGATTTTGCCACGTTGAGGTAGCAAACAACCAGGGGCGGTTCTTGGGGCGTGCGAGGTGGTCGATCGCACGGGGCCCCGAAAAAATAGGGCCCCCAAAAATATAGATCCATATATATATTATGTATATAATAAATAAAACCTATAGAATTGTTAGTTTGTGTAAGGTAGCGTAGTGGTGTAGAGCTATTTTTAGACTTTGTTTATCTGTGATCGAATCTTACTTGTAGCAAATTTTTGCGATTTTTTTTCAGCTTCTTTTTTCTTTTAGCGATTTTTCATTTCTAATTATTTTTGCGATTATGGCAGCACCATGCACACTATTATTTTCTGAAACTTTTTTTTTTCAGCTTCTTTTTTCTTAAAAGCGAGGTAATTTCTTTAAAAAATTTAGAGCAACACTTTGTAAGTGAATGACATAGTTTTTTACTCCCACCGTCCCACTTCAATATGCTCATTTCATTTGGGCACGGAGATTAAGAAAACTTATTTTTTAGTAGGAAAGTGGTAGAAAAGTGGTGTGGTCCACACCAATTAAGTACACATTTTTTACTCAAAATGGAAAACGAGCCTATTAGAGTGGGACATCCCAAAAAGAAAAACGAGCCTATTGGAGTGGGACGGAGGAAGTATTTATTAAGTAAATTCGTGGGACGGATGGAGTATTGTTTAATCAAATATTTTTCTTTGATCTTATCTTTTCTTTCAGCGATTTTTCAATTCTAGAGATTTATCAAGGTAATTTCTTTAAAACTTGTAAGTAGAGAAAATTTCTTTAAAAGTGTGAATGACATAGTTTTTTATATATTTGTTAAGTAATTTGACAAAAAAATATATTGTTTAATCAAATATTTTTAAAATACATTTTTTTTCTTTAATTATGAATAGAGGGCCCAAATTTAAGAATTCGCACGGGGCCTGCGTTTCCCCAGCGTCGCCCCTGCAAACAACGCTTATCCTGACTATAGGGTCCTGAGCGCAATAGGGACGCCATCGATAGGGGGTATTTAGTGCTTAACCATTTTTAATTAAATGGTTATCATTTGTCAAACAAATTAGAATGAATTTATGAACTCTTTAAAACATCTTAATTTATATGTTAATTATAGGTTTGGCTAAACGCACTCTAAAGTCTAAATACCCCTCACTTTTCTTTTCTTTTTTCTTTTTTTTAAATCTACCCCCTCACTTGAAATACTACAAATAATTGCAACCCCCAAACTGTCCCTTTCTTTGTCAACTAGCTCCAAGAATAAAATGAATATCTAAAATAGAATAATTAAATTATTTGATTATTTGAGCATAACTAAAATCAGTCCACTCACCACTGCCTTCAGTGGGACTTGCTGATATACACTTGTTAGGTAATGATAGAACTTTCGATCATATATATTTTTTATTGTGTTATGCATAAAATATACAATTATTAATATAGATTTAATTTGATAATACATACACTATCGCAATTTACATTCTGCACGATTGTGTTTTTTTTTTAATCTAATACCCCCTCCGTCCATGAAAGAACTTCCTAGAAGAGAGTGACACGAGTTTTAAGAAAAAATATTATTGAGTGTATTGATAGTGGATAAAAGGTAGTTGAGTGTATTGGAAGTGGTGAAAATGTGTTATAATTAATATTGAGAGTTGTGAAAAGTGAAAAGTAAGAGGATTATAAGTGGTGGGGTATAGTCCAAAAATAGGTAGAAAATTCTTTTGTGGACATCCCAAAAAGAAAAGATAGAAAGTTCTTTCGTGGACGGAGGGAGTATATATTATTTACAATCAAATATGATATGATATTTCTCAAACAAAATTGATATAATATATTTTCATTTATTTTTAATACGTACGTGTTTTTTCCTAATTTCTGAAATTTCAGTTTATCGTTTTTGACAATTGAATTTAGAGGGGGCGTTATTTATTTATTTGTTTTAATTGGAGATATATTAATTACCATTATGTGTTATTTTAATACGAATTATTAATGAATTACTTAATTATATATATATTTATATATTTTAAAAATCACTAGGAAATTTGATGTTTTTTAATTAGCATGATTTCTTAAACCACCGTGGACCGTGGTGGTATGATTATCTTATACACTTCTAAGAACACAGTGCCTAATAGTAGGTGGTCAATGCCTAAGGTATGAAGTCATGAATTTGAGTTCATCGTGATACAATTATTAAATTTATTTACTTATTTATGTAATAATAATAATAATAATAATAATAATAATAATAATAATAATAACAACAACAACAACAACAACAATAAAAGAGAAATAGATTGTTTAAAATAGAATATAGTTATAAGCATGTTACAATACATTTCAAGACATGACCAATGAGGCATAACTCAAGTGACAAAATTGAGACATCCAAAGACGAGTCTTAAGTTCAATTCGCAATGCGTGCAGTGTAATTTTTTTACCTTTGTGTGGATAGTGGTTTTCGCCTGTGTGCCGTTATTTTTCGACTTTTGTGTGATGTAAAGGTCCCGCCTGTATGCGGGTGACTTATTTGATTATATAATAGATATCTCTTGTAATTCTAAAGAAAAAAAACATTTCAATGCATGTAATTAAAACTAATTTGACAATTTAAATACATTATTATTACTTGTAGTTGTTGATATGTGATATTTAAAAAAAATAATTATATGAAATAGAAAATACAACATAAAAATTTATAACAATGAAGATAATATACAAATCAAACATGATGACAGCTATTCATAATACTTTGGGTCAGTAATTTTGTTAAATTTTTCAAAAATATAATATTATACCGATATATAGGGTTAGGTTCAATTGAGAAATTAAATGTATTGCGAAACGTTGAATAAATCAATAATTTTGATGAACAAATAGTTTGGTTTGAGATTCGAATCCTAAAGTGACGAGATTTTCAACAAATACGTATGTTCATCAAAATTATTGACATATTCATTAAAATTGTGATATGTTCAACGTTTCACAATTTCACAAAAGATTTAATTTCTCAATGAAATATCTCTCTCCCCCTATATATATGATCATATTTTAAAAACAATAAAATCTCTCTCTCTCTCTCTATATATATATATATATCACTACAAAAAAATTTAAAATTATTGAAAATTTGTAGTTGAACGGTAGAAACTCACGGTTAACGATGAAAAATTCAAAATTAACGACGAAACAGACGCCGGATAATATTTTCGTCTAAAAATGAAAACGTAGTTATTAAAATTTAGTAGCTAATTATAGTAGTATACATTGGACAACATAGCATGTATTATTTATAATCATGGAAATCATGGGATATAAAGTATTGTGATATAGAGTTATTTCTTCTTGAAATTAGAATGGGACATAATTAAAATAAAAATAAAAATTAGAATGGGACAACTCATAAAATGACAACCATGCAAATTATTGTACTAGTAATAAAAATGGCCTACCCCAAGTCCAAAAGCCTGTGGCCCTATACACAACAGCACTAAGGACAATATTATTGATTGCAGTTTGCATCAAATTGAAATATCAAATAATTATCTGCATCCAAAAATTGCATCACAATCAATTATAATCGATTTAATTTTCACAAAAAAAATATTGTGAGACTGTCTAGTCGTGAAACGGATCAAAATTCAAATCAAAAGCACGATAGCTTATATAATTTATTTTTTAATCTATAGAATATGAGCCAAAATCGTAACATGAACTTGTCAAACAACATCAAACGATTTGATATATGAGTCTGAATTAACAAAAAATATTTATAATGATTGGTCACAAGATAATTATTAATTATTTGATTTAGTTTATATATTAGCATATAAACAAGAAAGAAGAAGACCTTTGAAATTGACTAAACATTTCATCCACGCAGAGAAAGAAGCAAATCATATATTTGTGCAATATAACTCAAAAATCTGCCATCATATCCAAAGCACTATCACATAAATGAAAATGACTACTCATTTTATTGTCTTTTTTATGTGCATAAATTTGACAATTTAATGTGCTTTTACTTCCCTCTTCCCATTCCCATATTTGTATTTTTATTTATCCATATATCTCTGAGGGTGTAAAATCGGTTAGTATTTTTTAGCATCATATATTGGCTTAAGCTTCATTAATTTAAAACTATGTATACAAAAATCTTGGATGGCACATGTTGATTTGAATTATTATTGTAAAACAAATATCATACAAGTGGAGATATTTTAGACAGGTCTGTTGCATAATTTCAATTATTGACCAATTTATGTGTGAGATTTGGGATCCCTGTATCTTCTTGTTACTTTATATATCTTAAATTAGAAATAATAAAAATAATGAGAAAAAATTATCAAAAAATCTCAACCAACTATAGTTGTGTGACAGCTTGAACACTATGAATGGGCTAGAATAGGACGATATTGTATTTTTGCCATAATTTGGTATTTTTTGCCAGCCGTAGTTTTCCCGAAATGGCACACAAACAAATAAATAAATCAACGTACAATAAAGAAAATATATTTTTTTTAATAAAGAACCAAAATATCCATCTCTCATTAACTTCACTTATAACTCCGTCAAAAAATAAAATTAACTTCACTTATAAATTATAATTAAATTATTATTGCTACAAAGAAAGAAAAATAAGTCCAAAGTGGAATGCTCAAATATATTATGATGCTTTCTTTTTCAATTTTAATATGAGATTACTAGTAGTAATAAATAAGTAAAAGATTCAATTTTTTATGCATATACTATTCCAACCGATTCTTTTCAGGATTAGTTACATACATTTTATGGGTTGAGTTGTAAAAGATTTTAGGGTAAATTTGGTTTAAAACCATAATAAATTTCCAAATTTAGTATTTTTCCACAAAATTTTATTCTTGTTTCAAAATACATAATAAATTACTTTTTTTGGAATTTCTCATAGTGTAACTTTCCAACGAATTTTTAAATGATGTGGCGCCGAACTTGAATGATGTGGCATACTTAAGGGTTAAGTATCACTTTCCCCCTCAACGTTGACACCCCTATCGCCTTTGACACCCTAACGCCAGGGTTGATTTATTATGAATTTTGAAACAAAAATGAAAGATTGTGGGAAAAATCAAAATTTGAAAATTTATTATGGTTTAATACCAAATTTACCCAAGATTTTATACATAATATAGAAAAATTTCAAGTTTAAAAATATCTATATAATATATAAAAGAGGAGTTTTCTCTCTCCATCTTTTCTCTTCATTTTTTCTCTCCCTTCTCCTATCAATTTTTTACTATTTTGTTCTCTTTTTTTTTTTATAATTTTAATTCTTTTCTAAGCATCGTCAAATTTATTTTATGAAAAAAACATTCAATGTGCATCTTAATTTAAGTTCGGCAGAAGATCTTTAATATGGTATAAAAATCATTAAATATGAATTTAAAACGAATAGGTTATTAAAATTTTAAAATACTTTATTTTCTTTTTCTTTGTTAAAAATTTACAATTTTTTGTTTATGTATGAAAATATTTATTTATTATTAATTCTCTATAATAATAACGTGTAATATTAATATTCATTATCAAATAATTTAAAATAATTTAATAACTATAATTATCATTACACTTTATACATAATTGAAAATTGCATTTATAAATTTAAACCATATTTTGCATTTGTTATATTTTATTTCTATTTAATATTTATATTTATTTATTTATTTAAACATATCGTTTAATTCAATTTTGCCGTGCATCACATGGATGAACGTAGTAGTTTAAATATGATGTTGGGACAGAATTTCTGACTTTGAAAGACGGCCGGTTGAACCATTTTGTCATTTTGTTATGAAGTTGCAATTAGCAAATACGTTACGAGATAAATATTTTCAAAATTTTTGAGATATCAGAATTTTTTTTTAAATTTTTTTAAATATAATCTTATTTTTACAACTCAACTCGTGTATCGGATCATAAAATAATTTAATTATTTTTATATAATAATCGAACTCATAATCTTTTAACCAATGGCATCCAATAGAGCAACTCGACAAAATATTATTAATGGAAATGCAAAAAGGGTCCAAAGGCAATTGCAAGGGTCGGCTTTGCTGAAAAATGTCCAAACACAATAGTATGAGTTGTGGGGCGTACTATTTTTTTTTTCTTTTCACACTCTATTTCATTTTTCAAATTTATTTCACTTTTATTCAATAATTGCCCCACATTTTTCTTATCGACAATTTTGCATTTCAAACTTTTGGTGTGAACACTGCCATAAATACTTACATTTTTTTTAAAAAACTTTTTCTGCCATATATTATTTTATTTTATAATGGGATAATACATTATGTGTCAAACTTTATACCAGTTTCAATAATGTCAAAGAGAAAAATATCAAATTTGTCGTACTTTTTTCTTTTCTCCAAACAATTAAGGGTCAAAATTTAAAATACCCACCTTCATAACTTATCTATCAAAAATACCCACTTTCACAAAACACATATCAACCATATCCAACTCATTATTAATGCCAAAACTACCCCTCAACAAATCCTCAACAAATCCATCATTAAACCATTTCATGTTCAAATTATCAAATTCGATTAATATATAATCAGACCCAACATGCTTCCGTACAACTTCAAAATAATTCAAATCATAAATCAACAGTGTACCTTTTGTCGATTGGTCACCTTCCGGAGCTTTTATCGCGTTTTACGGACTTCTTGCCTCCACGGCCTTCGTCCAACCACACACTCGCAAGTGATGATTGCAACCTTCTTCCTTCACTGTGTTCCGGCTTTCGCCGAATGGTCACCTTCAGGAATCAGTTTCCCTCCTTCACTGTGTCTCGACTCCAAATATTTTTGTTGAAAAATGAAAAGAAAATATTTTTACTAAACCGGAATAGTTGGACAAAAACTAAGTGTTTATAGAGGAATTATATAAAATTTAATTTATTTCATAAAATACTCCCCAAAGGAGGAGACTAACTTGTTTTAGCTACTCATAGTAGCTAATACTTGTGTACATAAAAATAAAAAGGAACTAAAACTAAAAACGAAAAAACTTTGAAAACAAGAATTAAAAAAAAAATTACAAAGATAATTCTAGAGAGAGGAAGTTGTGTGTGAAAATGTTGTGATTTTCGGATGATCTTCTTCTCTCCAGCACTTGGGTTTTTATAGAGGTTTGATCCCCTCTATAATTGCTTGGTTGTTGGCCTCGGATTCCATCCTTGTGGCCAGCTTGCTCGAATATGACATCCACCTTCTTTTGTCGGCCTTGATTGCCGACACTTGCTAGTGGCATCACATGGTGCTGGACCCCTGCTTTATCGTCTTGTGATAATGCTGGTAGGGGCCGGCTGCTTTTTTCTCCACTCACTTTTGTCCTGGAACGTTTGGTGAGTGGTCCTCCTTTTCATCCACCCACTTTTGTCGTTTCTTTTGTGGGAGCGATCCTTGCTGTGAATCACATGATTCACTTAGCTTTGTCGGCCACCTTCCTTTTTTGGTGCCCGAGGTGTCCTTCCCTTTGGAGTCTGATGCTTATCATGTTCATCAGACCGGAACCTCCTTTTATCCGGCTTTGGAAAGAATCCTTTGCCGAATTCTGGCTCCTTCTGCGATGAGCATTGATCGCAGACTTTCTCGATCCAATGGCCCAGATGAGCCATATTGCAAAATTTGCGACGAGTCTCCTGGCTCCCCGCAATCTTGTTCTCCCACAACATTAGCCGTTTCTTCTCGAAAGATTGTTCGGCAAAAGGAGTTGTTGTTCCTGTCATGGTATTGACTAGGAACATTCCCAGATCCGAGCTTTGGTAGAACTTGA
The DNA here is from genome assembly GCF_028751815.1 of Salvia miltiorrhiza. Taxonomy (NCBI): domain Eukaryota; kingdom Viridiplantae; phylum Streptophyta; class Magnoliopsida; order Lamiales; family Lamiaceae; genus Salvia; species Salvia miltiorrhiza. Next base: position 35,716,930 of record NC_080392.1, on the reverse strand, counting down.
ATCTGGACTTCATTTTGTCCATCTCTGTGAGACAGACCCATAGACCCCATGCTCGTCTAGTGGAGATTTGATCTTCCGTGAATGTTGAGACGATTGCGGCCTGGAAGTCGGGAACTTTGATCCTGTTAAGGGCTCCCGTATCAGGTCTCCGAAGCTTGATGAAGTGAAAAGCTTCACGGATTCCTTTTCCGACTGGCTCTGGCGCTGCACTGAAAAAGTATAACTCCAGAACATCTCCCCTTTTGAGGGACTCGTTGTTCTCCCATGTGTCGAACACCGTTTTCTGGATCCATTTTGGTAGACCCTTGATTTCGGTGAAGGCTGGGGCGGTGGTATAAACTGAGGCCAAAGCCCCAAACTCATACCATTCTTTGACATCGTTTGGATTGGCTCCTGGAGTCGTCCAAACCCTTGGATATTTTCCGGCAACATCAACCCGGCAATTTCCCGGATTAATGCCCTTCCTCGTAAGAAGTTTCTCCCACCTGTCCTGATACATCTGCCAAGAAGGAGAAATTTCAATAAAGTCAGTATCAACCTTAACTTGGCCTGTCATGGGCCTAAGATTGATCTCTCCCTCTTTTACCCCAGAGGTGGAGGGTTGACATGTTGATTCAGGGTGTGACCCCTTAACAACATCTTTTCCTCGAGAGTCTGGCTGTGAAACCATTGTCTCAGGACTTGTGCTAGGGGTACTTGAATCCCCTGCTACAGGTAATCCGCCCTGTACGGAAAGCATTGCTTTAGCCCGATTTTCACGGACAGCGCGCAAGAGCGGCTTGTTGGTTGCTTCCTGAAGATTGAACATCTTCATGAAGCAGACATCGATTTGGCTAGATACTTTGGCTTCGTCAGCCGCTTGTATCTTTCCTGCCTGTTTGGTATGCAGCACACACTTGTGCCACTCTTGTTGTAGCAGCTCTAAACTTTCAAAGAGCTGCCCCTGTATTGCCTCGATGGCCTCCACTTCAGGGAGCTCCATCCCTTGTAAGGAAATCTGCAAGAACATTCTGATCAGATTTTAAAACGACAATATCATAATCATAATATTGGCATTCTGCTTGCCATCTTATCAATCTAGCCTTTTCAGGTTTAGATTCAATCTTTTTAGTTAAGAAAGCTTTAACGTTAGTGTTATCTACTTTCAAAACAAATTTTTTAGCCAATAAGAAAAGCGGCCATTTTTTGAACGCCTTCCTGACTGCAAAAAACTCTTTCTCGTTTATGTGCCATCGTACAGCCTCGTCCTTGGAGAAAAGACCGCTACAGTATCTGCAAGGTTCTTCTCCATAAGGGGTGATCTTTGTGAGCACAGCTGCCCACCATGAATCACTCGCGTCGGTGTAGAGGACTAAGTCATCCTCGTCTTGTGGTATTGAAAGTTTCGGGAGATTTTTGCAAATCTCTTTCAACTTCTTCATACCCTCTCGATGTTCCTTTCCAGTTTTAACTTTCAAGGTTGCTCTGAGCTGGTTCATGTCCCACCATGCCAAAGGATCCTCGTGGTAACACTTCTGGATTCTCCTTTTGACGTCGGCAATGGACACATGTTATTCTTCCTTGATATCTTTGTGTGATATCAGGGATACTTTGAGGATTTGAATTTCTTCCTCGGAGAGATCTGGGAATCCCTCAGTTCTGCATTTAAGCAAAACTTCTCCGAATCTCCTTTGATCCTTCATTTGGGGTCTCCGGAGTCTGCCATCATCACCACGCTTGCTGCGGAATTTGATTGGCATTGAACGATGAAAAGCTCCATTGAGCCTTTGTACAATGATCTTGTGATCACAATTGGTTGTGAACACTAGCCTCCTGGCTTCATTGTCTTGTATATACCTCTTGAAGCTTTGCAGAAAATTATTTCCAAATAATATATCTGCTCCGGTATCATGGAAATAAATTGGTGGAGTTTTGACCTTGTACCAAGGTGTCTGTCCTGCTCCGCCGATCAATATTTCCGTTTGTTTTACTCCTTTTGATAGAAGCAAAATCTTTTTGGAGAAATCCCTTCCAGCAATTCGAGGTAGATCTTCTTCCACTTCAACTGGAAAGACTCCTCGTTTTGCTGTACAGATTCCTGCTCCCGAATCCACATAAGCAGCAAAATATTCTGCTTTGAATTTCTCATATAACATCCCTACAGAGATGTATATCGAGAATGGGCTGGTCATTGGATCATCACTCTTTGGCGTCTAATGGTGATCTCCATTCCTCCTGATTTCCATGACCATGGTTTATATTTGTCAAGGAAATCTCGTCCTAGGATCAGGACATCTGCTTCTTGTCCGGCTTGGCCTTCGGTTTGGATTTCAAAACCTCCAACCTCCAGAGTTCCGATGTATCGGTTGTCTCCTGGATTTGCCAAATAATACAACGAACTACAAGGAAACTTGTTTTCCCTGCTTGTTGTATCAAATCTTGTGGAAACTTGTCTCCATCCTTCGGGACATTTGAGCTTGATTCTCATGTCCGGAGCTGGTGTTTCCTGGATCGTCCTTCTCTCATATGATTGAGAGAAACTCCTTGTTATAGGCCCTGAAGTTAGCCTATTTCCTTGGAATGATAGCCTTGGTGCTCCCAGTCTGAGACTCTGAGTATGGCTAAGCACCGGCTTGTCTCCAATGTCGATGTCGATTTCTCTGATCTGAGGAATCTCCACTCGGTTTGGATTGACTGCCTTGGCAACCTCCTTGAATATTTCTGGAATTTCAATATATTCTCTTCCCAGAAACAATTCCGTGTGATGGGAATTTGATAAGGCATACGAGACTTGATAAGTCAGTGAGTATGGCCTATTTCCATCCGTCATGTATTCCTTCTTCTTGTAGTCCTGATAGAGAGTCAGGGCTCGGCTGAAGGATGAATCTTGCAGATTATAAGCGATTTGTGGATAGAACTCGGTTATAATCTTTTTAGCATAGAGATTGCCTGAAAAAGCTCCAAGAATTGAACCTCTGGCATCTCTGATTCTTTTGTCGCAGAGTGCGACATCAATCGGTTGGTCTGTCCCTGGAAAAAGGGAAGATTTGATTACCAACTGAATTGCTCCAATATGAATCCATTTCATCGTATTAGCGACTTCTGGCTTCATTTTCTTGAGGTCCTGCCTTATTTCTTCGGCCGGAACCAGCTGGATTTCCACCTGATTACTTGTGATCTCAATTGGAAGCGCCATTTCTTGGCTTGTGACGCCAAAATAGACATGATGCTTCCTTTTAGTTGGAATCAAGCTAGTTAAAACTCGATTCAATCTTCCATTGGAAAACCCTTGATAGGTTTGAACCTCTTCGGTTTCCTTCTTGAGTTTTCTCACGAGCTTCTTCACCACCTCTTCTTGTGGAATCAGGAAATGGCTGGTAAATCCATTCTGATCCTCCTTCTGGGTGTGGTGAACCTCTTGCTCCTCTTTAGTCTGACTCGTCTCCGGTTGATCCATCGGTCATCTCCGAATCCTCAGAACTAAAGACCTCTTCTTGCTCATATATACTCTCATCAGAGGATATATCTTCGAATTGATACACGGGTATCAATTTCTGGTGGTAGATAGCGTCTTCGATATCCGGTGTGGATTCGAATCTTCTTATCTCCCTTTTCTCGTTGTCTGGGCAATTGGTTGAAATATGCCCCTTTGCACCGCACGACCAGCAGTTGCAATCCTTGAAACTTTCATTTGCTTTGGCCTGAGTGCGCCTGAAAGTTTTCCTCGCCGGGATTCTCTTTTGATTTGAGAATCGGTTTCTGGATGGTCCGCTTCGTTGGCCTGACTTGTAGGAGCGTGCTTTCTGTCTGGTCCACATAGTTCTTGGCTTCCAAGAACTTCTTCTGGACTTTCTTTCATAGGGTTGATACCTATGTTTCTTTCTGCTCCTTCGTTGATATAGCAACTCAGCACCAATCTCTGTTGGAAGATCAATGTTGTCGCACATCAATGGAGATTTCTTGTTGAGTCTTCTCAATCTCTTGAGATTCCTCTGGTCCGCTGCCTTCTGGCACCATTCGGACAGCTTCTTGTGGACATAAGACATCCTTCTTGAAGCGCTATCAAGTGGATATCCTCCTGGTGATACATACTCGTTGATGAGCATTTTCCTCCATGGACTCGGAAACTTTGGAAAGAAGAGATCCATGGCTTTCTGATCATCAACCTCCCCCATATGGACATATAGGGTATATAGTCGCAGAAATTCATCGAGAGCTTTAGGCTCTAGCACCATCAACCTTAGATTGTAAAGTGCCTGTTGATATTTCTTGCGCTTCTCCTCCGCGGATCCTTCGAAAAAACCCATTCCCAAGAAATGGATTTCGATCTGCTTAGTAATTTCCTTTATGACGTCATATAAGGACGTGCTACTAAACATCTCTTCCCTGGTTGGAACTTTAAGTCCTTCCCAGTATAGTTTTGCCATGCCTGCTAAGCTTGCTTCGAAGACTCTGGCAAATTCTTTTTTATCGTAATCAATTGTGGCAATCACGACTTTTAATGATGAAGCCCATTCGTCAATGAGATCCTCCCATTCTTTGAAACTGGCTTCGTCAAGGTTGAGAATCAATCCGTATGGATGGATTGGTTCTAGTGTGACCTTTCCTACAGGAGTATCCTGCATCTTAGGCCTCCGTCGTTTGGTTCGTTGGAACTGGCTCGCATCATCTTGAGCCGATCCCTTTGTCGACGTTTCTCCTTCTTGAGGCTCATTTTTAGGAACCTCATCTCCTTGGTTCATCTTTAGATCCACCATATTGAGGTTAGCAAAAGATTCTGCTAACTCCTGTAAATCTTCTAATCCGATTCTGTCAAGGCTATTCATGATATTTGCCTCTCATGATTCGGATTATGTCCTTCGGCTGCAACTCTTTGGGTGTTGCATCAAATAGAGATGTAGACGTCGGGTCTTTGGACCATTGATTCCGAATTTTTCCGGAACATGGTTTTCGCCTTTCGATCTCCTCCATTCTTTTCTGGATATCACGCAAGAGGGTTAATATTTCCTCTTGTTTGAGTGATATTCTGCTCAGCTCCATCGGTAGATCGTATAGCTTGACGCCATAATATTCCACCGTCTTTTGGATCTCCCGCAAGTTGACGTTGTCGGAAGAGCTTGGCTCGATCTTTTGGTAGCCTGGATAGACTACTCCTGCTTTGTCTTTTGGTTCCATCAATCGTGTGACTGATGGGCCTCGTCTCTGGTTCGTTCAATCGCCGTTCTGGTTGCGGCGAGTCCCATGAGGTTCTCATGGTAGAATTGGATACTCGTGATAATATCACGAATAATCTCGACATCTTCTCCTCGTCGTACGTTGGTAACGAGGGCTCGATTGTTCCAGTTGAGTCCGTCTAGTAGACGGGTAATTTCGCTCTCCATATTTTGGAGAGTATTCCTGTATGGTACACATCTCGGACACTCGTCCGGATCCATAATTTTCAGTGGAGTCTCCTCCCACATGGGTTAATCATAAAATAAATTAAAAATTACATAATTCCTCTATAAAAACCCGCTCTGATACCATTTTGAGAAGCGCGGGATCAATTTGAACAATTACCAATTTAATCATTTTTTGCTTAACAGTACGTGGCGTTGTCTCACAGTCCAGACCCAGTTTACCGAAGTAACCTATCGGGCACGAGGAAAGTTTCCAGCCGATATACCAGTCAAGCTTAATTAGGCAAAAGATGGGAGATAAAGAGAGATTAAGTATAAGGGTAGAAATGGTATTTCACTATGAAGTGGGTATTTTTCATAGATGTTTTATATAGGTGGGTAGATTTGATAGATGTATTATAAAAGTGGGTATTAAAAACCATTTGCCCAACAATTAATGCATTAGTGGACTCAATAAACAAAATACATCAATTGTGTATCAGTTATAATATCTTATGCTTGACTGGAGTGTAAGTTGAGATATCATTTGCGGATTTTGATTTAATAAACATAAATAAATTACAATAATTAAATTGCAAGTTTATATATGTATATATTGTACTAACGAACAAATATCAAAGGGGTTGTCTCGTTTGACCATATTTTTGTATCATACGAGCATTATTATAGTTTTAATAAACTTTGTTATTTTTTCTGAATGAAAAAAAGGTATTGAAGAAGTTCAATTAAAATCCAATTTAGTAGTTAATCAAATAACTAAAAAATTAATTCATATTAGTATATTGCGATATACATTATTTTATTTAATACTAACATTTGCACACCCCGTGCAATGCATGATAAACATTTTTATATTTATATAAAATTGATATACATAAGTTATTATATTTATAAATATAATAGAAAATAATTTTAACTGAATATTGAAAAAATTAAAAAATAAAGAAGAATTCACAATAATAAAAATTGATATTATGAAAAACCAAAAAAAAATTATGAACAAGAAGAAAACTAAGAAAATAAAAATAAAAAGAATTAAAAATAGATTTATTCAAAAAAAAGACGAGCGAGGAGAGAGATATTTTTTTAAAACTTTTAATTTTAAATAAATATAGCTTTTACATTTTAAATTAAATATTTACATAAATTATACTCCCTCCGTCCCGGCCAAGACGCTACATTTGCATTTCGGCACGTGATTTAAAGAGTTGTAGATTAATGTTTTAAGTGTGTAATAATAAAGTGATAAAGTAGGAGAGAGAAAGTAATAAAGTGATAAAATAAGAAAGAAAAGGTAATAAAGTGATAAAGTAGGAGAGAGAAGGTAATAAAGAAATACTTAATTAGTGTTAATTAAGTGTTTAAAATTCCTTATTTTTGCCAAATATAGAAATGTAGCATCTTCATTGGGACGACCCGAAATGGAATATGTAGCATCTTGGGCGGGACGGAAGGAGTATTAAATTAGGGGTTAAATACCAAATACAACATCAAGGTTGCCCCCCCTTGAGCAAAAATAACCATATGGCAACGTTCGTCACGTTTAACTTACTAAGGTACCAATTAGTACACAAATTCGTCCGGTGGCTCAACGGACGTTACATTTCTTCCAAAAATTTCATTTTTTTCAAATTTATATTTGAGACCCACTTACCGTTTAATAGCGTGAGATTTCAATTCTTCATCTTCTTCAATTACTTCATCCACTTTGTTGTGCCAAAAAATAATAGTAATAATAGAAAGCAATAAAGAACACGAGATTTACGTGGTTCGATCGTAAGGATTTACGTCCACAGGGTTTTCAAATGCTTTTCACTATGATTCGGAAAAAATAACTTACAAGAGCTATTGAATGCTTGATGATCTAACAATGAAAATATACGCCTCTATTTATAGGCAAGATGCTAAGAATCTAGCAGGAAAAAGACTTTATTACCGAATTCTACTCGAACTATGCTTCCTTGTGCTTATCCACGTATATTCACATTGATTTAGGCTTGGATTCTTCTCCGATTGCGATCTTCTCCTAAATTTGAAGTGTATCCTAATAGGGATAAGATAACCTTCTTGCTCTAGGATTGATTTGAGGCCGAACAGGTTGGTTTTGACTGAATCAACCCTGTTCTGGCTGAATTAGCCCTGCTTCTGTTGTTGACAACCGATGAATAAGGAATGCATATTTTTATCCTCATAAGCTCATCCCCCTAATCTGGTCAAGGTGTGGCTTTTAATACCTTGACCTGACTAAAGAATTAGTAATATCGGGCTATTAGTTTCAAAGTAACAGGGTTGATCTTAACTTCACATGGCTAATTTCATTGATACATGGATGATTTCCGGATACTCAAGCAGGCTCATGCTCTAATAATACAACACGTGTCCATGCGTGGAAGACCATTTATCTTCTCACGCGCCATCTCTGTACTTGCCCTGGCCTACTCGCTTTCTCACCCACATATTTTACCGCGATTTTGTTAAAAAAGCCCTAATTTTCCAGCGTTCAAATTTTTACCTCGCATTTTCACTTGTTACTGCCCTTTTCTTCTTCGAACTTTCTCCAGCTACCTGCGTCACCTCCGATTACCTTTTCCGGCGTACCTTTAGTTTTCCAGGTGCCTTTCTTCTCTTTCCTTCGCCTATCTATTCATGGCGCAACAGGCTCCTAACGTTAGGATGGATTGTGGGAGGCTTGATGCTTCCACAATTCATATTACAAAACTTTGCAAAATAGGCGAAGTTATGCGTTTCCCTCATCCCGATTTCAACCTTCGCACTCAGAGTGCAGCGTTTGAGAAACCCGATGATGAGGATCTTCCCCCTAGTCTTATTTCCTTGTGGGAAACCCAAATTACTTCAGGCTTGCGCTTACCTCCACCTCGATTTCTAATCGAGGTGGCTAATGTTAGGTCCCAGAAGGTCTAGAATAGGTGTATGTGGGAGGGGAGGAATACACCTATAGGCTATTTTCAAAACACAAAATAGATTAACCTTTTGAAGTTAACTGAAAGAGAAGACTTCAATTAAACAAAGGTTGAAGACTGATCAGTAAAGGGATATCAGTTAAGCACGAGACTTTAACTGATATTCGCGTAGAGCTTCAGTCTTGATTTAATAACAGATGAGTGTTATGAATCTTACTGATTATCCGAAGATTGGTCAGTTAGACTAATAACACTGGCAGCGGAAAACTTTTCCTTAAAAAGCCTTTAATAACCATGTTTTCAAATTAAGGTTTCACTTTGTGATTAATCAGTTTCAGTTAAGAACAGGTTTGAGCACAGATAAGAAAGTAAGAACTGAAAGTGATAAAAGACAAAGGAATTTTTACGTAGTTCAGAATAATTTTCTACATCCACGGTCAGTTGATCACACTGACAAACACTCTGGGCTTGTGCTTACGGGTGCACAGTAAACCTTACAACTGGAAATCAAATTTTCAGTACCAACACGCTGGGTTGGATTTCTCGCTTACTCCTAGCACGCTAAGACACTACAATGTCTTTGCTAGCGCTGGCTAAGATCTCTTGGAGTCAGAACACTGGTCTGAACTCCGCTCTACTCAAACACTCTTTTCGCTTAGTTGAAATGAGGTTCGAAATACCAATTAGATCACAGAGAACAGGCTCTCTGTAATCGGAACTTAGGCTTTGGATATTACAAATATTTGCCTAAGGATCTAAGAGAATGTAGGTAATCAGTAGTCTAATTTTGGCTTTGTGTATTCTCTTCTTCGATTCAAACTTTGATGGCTTTGAATGGCTAAGTTGCAATTTCGGCAGCGCTTCAGCTTGTGCTTTTGAATCGGTGAAGATTGAAGTGATCCTCGAGCTCTATTTATAAGAGAGGTCTTGAATAGATCTGTTGGCGAAAATGGTCTTCAAGAATTCATCCATTGTGAGAGTAATTTAAATTTGGGCTGAGGTTTTAATCTTCGAGGTTCCTTGTTTAATGAGAAACGACGTCTCAGGTACAAGAGGTAGGGCGCCTCTAAAAAGTAATCACCAAAAAGGAATGCTCTGCAGAGAAAGGACGATCCTCTGTATTTCTGCATTTAATGCGGCTATACTTGGAATGCGTGGCTTCCTTTAAACTTATGGAGATTCAGTCCGAGGAAGAATGTCAACTGATACTTGACGTTAGTATCAGTCCGCTGAATCCACGTAGCCTGCATTGATGAATCAGTTATGACTGATTCTTCAGTTGAGAAACTCGTTCAGTCAAACATCCGTATTTGACTTGGCCTTTCATTGCAACTCCAGTTGAGTTCTTCAGTCTTCAGTCTTCAATCTTCAGAACACTAAATTAACTAGAAGGAGAATTCCAACACTTGAGTTCGAAAGGTTCTAGTCTATTACAGAGAAAACCTAAGGATTTTGGTATCATCAAAGCTAGGGTTATGAAATTTCATTAAGTTCCCAACAACTAATTTCTTTGACATCCCCTTCTTCCAAATTTCCCCGTCAGCCATTAGACATGCCCTAGCTTTCAATATTGTGTTAACTTACGTCAGGGTAGAGAATACTGCTAGGGTATTTTATGAGACCCAAGTGTTGAAGAAGTCCGATATTTGTTTATCACTTTTCCTCTATTTCTTCATTCAACATTCACTTCTTAGACTGTTTCGATTTTTACGATCGAGACTGGAAGCATAGATATTTCTTTGTTAACTTGAACAGGGGGGATTGGGCTAGGACCTTCAATCTGTATAATACTTGGTGGCACCGAGAAAAGAGGGATCAAGTTCCTCCCAATACTACCCCTTTACAGTGGGTAAAAGACTTTCTCTCTCGGATTAAAGATCTAGAGATCAAACATGTCTATAATGATAACTCAGCCCTTACTGATTCAGGGCTATTCGAGCTTTTTCCTGCTGGCGATATTGGTAATTTACTTGTTATAAGGATATTTCAGGGTGTATCAGGATTGATTGACTCACTATTTTGGTTTTCTTGTTTGCAGACATGAGGTGGCAGGAACGGGTCAAACTGAGGCGATTGAAAGCCTTGAACATGGCTGTTTCTACCAGTACCCCTGCTCCGGGGACCAACCCTGCAGAAGGGATCGTGGTCACTACCTCTGACTCTACCCCAACCGAGGGAAAATCAGGCACAGCTGGTGAGTCCAGCATTGTTGGAGAGTTGCAGGGATCCCCTGCAGGGAGCTCTCCGATACCGGCCTCCCCAATATCTAGGTTCCCTTGCCCCTTTCTTCTCGGGTAAACGCATGGCTACTCGAGCTTCTCCCGGTGGAGTTCCCACCTGTTAGGTCCGGAGGGTCTCGAATAGGTGTATGAGAGGGGGGAGGAATACACCTATAAGCTATTTTTTTTTATCTTTACAAGAGATCAAAACGAAATTTCAACACAAACTCAAACAACCTGTTTACTGAAAAAAGTTTTGACCAAATCAGGGTTGACGACTGATACTAAATACTCTTCAGTAAAGAGTTATCAGTTAAGTCCAAAGACCTTAACTGATTCACGTAAAGCTTCAGTCGAGTTCGTTAAAAAGAGATGTTATAAATCTTACTGACTATCAGATGATAGATCAGTTAGACTGATAACACACGCAGCGGAAAACTTTTGTTTCGCAACCTGTGGGTTAAGCACGTTGTCAGTCTTTAGGTTTCTCTTTGCTATTAATCAGTTTTCAGTTTACGAAGGGAAGAGCACAAGTAAGAAAGTAAATACTGAAAGCTGTAAATAACACAGAGATTTTTACGTGGTTCGGAAAATACTTCCTACACCTATGGTCGGTTGATCAGACCAACAACTTCACTGGGCAAGTGCTTACGGGTGCACTGCAAACCTGAACATGTGTTTACGGGTGCACACAACCGAAACAACCAAAGATCCAATCTTCAGTACCAACACACCTTGTTGGATTTCTCACTCCTAGCACGCATTGGGCACTAGGATCTCACGGAGACAGAACACCTTTCTGAACTCCTTAGCAACACAAACACTCGATTCAGTTGGTTGAAGGGAGGTTTGAAAACTTGCCAACTAAACTTCAAAGAACAAGCTCTTTAGAGTTAGTTTGACCTAGGCTTTGGATAAACAAGGTTTGCATAAGGTCTAAGAGAATATATGTAATCAACAGTGACTGATTTTTGGCTTTGGGATTCTCTTCTTCGATTCAAACTTTGGAGAGTCTGGGCTTTAGCTGAGAAACAATTTTGGCAGCGTTTCAGCTTATGTCGTTGAATCGGTGAAGATTGAAGTGATCCTCGAGCGCTATTTATAGGAGAAGTCTTGAATAGATCCATTGGCGGAGAAGGTCTTCAAGATTTCTTCCGTTAGAGAGTAATTTGAACTTGGGCTAGACGCTGATCCATCATGAAAATCGGAATGGTGAACAGGGAATGATCCATCATGACCAGGCGTCCAGGGCTAGACGCTGATGTGGCAGATCCAGTGCATGAAAGAAGATGCGCGGGAACATTCTTTTTCCCATGCGCTGAGCGGATTTGATGAAAGCTTGAAGATATGCACAGATTTGACTAGTGTCCAACTCTTTATGAAGAAGAAGTGAATGCCATAGGAGGACACCATGGACGAGGCAATAATGGGAACAGGAACTATGATCCTAATGCCCAGACCTACAACCCAGGATGGAGGAATAATGAGAATTTCAGGTGGAACAACAATAACCATCAGGGGGCACGATAGCCACAACACCAACAATAGAACAAAGGACCTTCTTTGATCGATATGGTGCAATCCATATTGCCTACTCAAAACACTCAGAATCTTGCCAAGTACCAACAAAAGCAAAACAAGATTTTGCAAGATTCCGAAAGGTTTAGAGTAGAGACAAAATGGGCAATTCAAAAGATCAATGCACAACTTGTCAATTTGAACACTACAGTGGCACAGATGCAACATAGACGAGGAGAACTACCACCGAAGGTGGAAGTACACGAGGCCCACGTGAATGCAGTATCTCTATGAAGTGGGAAGCCATTACTCGAGAAAGTCTTTATGCCATCAGGGGATGATATCCTGACCAGGAAGGAAGAAGCAGTAGCCAAGAAGGCAGTGGAGATACCGTCTGACATCTCGACCAAGAAAGATGAAGAGAAAAAGGACCAGACAATGGAGAGTTTGGAAGATGAAAAAGTTGAAGACAAAGAAGGGCAAGATGAAGAACATGAAGCTGGAGGAGATAAGGAAGAGAAACTAAAATACATAAAGCCCAATCCGCCCAAGATCAAACCTCCTTTCCCAGGGAGATTGGTCAAGAACCGGAAGGAGGAGGATTGGATGGAGATGTTCTGAATTTTCAAAAAAGTGGAGGTGAATCTACCACTCATTTCAACCATTCGCTATATGCCCAAGTGGGCAAAGTTCTTGAAGGAGGTCACCACTAAAAAGGTGAAACATGATGAGAATGGCCGATTCTTTGTTGGAGAAAATGTTTCAGCCGTACTGAAGAGGAAAATGCCCAAAAAGTGTGGAGGCCTAGGGATGTTCATGATCCCTTGCGTGATTGGAAGTAGGAGGATTGATCGAGCCATGCTAGATTTGGGAGCATCGATTAATATCATGCCCTTGGCATTATTTAAGGAGTTGAATTTGGGGCCACTAAAAGGCACACATGCCGTGATACAATTGGCGGATAGATCTTAAGTTTATCCCGAAGGTATTCTGGAGGACGTTCTGGTCAAGGTGGAGAACCTCATATTTCTAGCTAACTTCTACGTACTTGACATGGGCAAGGCATCAAGCAGAACATCAGTCATTCTTCTTGGGAGGCCATTCATGAAAACTGCTCGTACTCGTATTGATTGTGACTCCAAGCTATGGAACACCTCATGGATACCGAGATCGTGGAACACATTGATATGATGGAGACTATGGTGGATGATATCTTGCCATCATAGGAGTACAGGATTCCTTGGATCTCATTTTCCAAGAGAATATTATGGAATGCCCACGAGAGTACAGTGAGGAGATATTTCACACATTAATGTATCTCAGGAGTCAAGAAGGACCAATCCGTTCGTTGCCAGATAACTTGTCCATTCTGAAGTCCGAAGATAAGTTGGTGCCATTTCTCCAAAAGACACCCAAGCTGGAGCTCAAACTATTGCCGAAACATCTCAAGTATATCTATCTTGGGACACGAGACACCTTGCCCGTGATCATCAGGTCGGAATTAACCATTGAAGAGGAGATCCGGGTGAAGAATATTATTGGGCAATACAAGGAGGCAACAGGATGAACGTTGGCGCACATTAAAGGAATAAGTCCTTCATTATGCGTACATTACAACTTGATGGAGGAAGAAGCCAAGCCAGTACGGGATCATCAAAGAAAGTTGAATCCAGCTATGAAGGAAGTCATGATGAAAGAAGTGCTCAAACTCCTTGACTTGGGCATTATATACCCAGTGTTAGACAACAAGTGGGTCAGTCCGGTCCACGTTGTGCCCAAGAAGTCAGGAGTACAGGTGGTAGAGAACAACAAAAAGGAGCTTGTCCCGATGAGATTACAAACTGGCTGGAGGATGTGTATTGACTACAAGAAGCTCAATCAGGTAACAAGGAAGAACCACTTCCCCTTGCCCTTTATTGATGAGATGTTGGAAAGGCTCACAGGAAACAAGTTCTTTTGCTTCTTGGATGGATACTCAGGATACATGCAGATTTGGGTTGCCCAAGAGGATCAGGACAAGACAAGCTTTACTTGTCCCTTTGGGACATTTGCGTACATGAGGATGTCATTCGATTTGTACAATGCCCCGTGTACATTTCAGAGGTGTATGATGAGTATTTTCTCGGATCTTCTTAAGACATGTATTGAGGTATTCATGAACGATTTTACCGTTTATGGTAAAATATTTGATTCTTGTCTTGAGAACTTGGAGATGGTACTAAAGAGATGCGTGGAGAAAAGCTTGGTGTTGAACTATGAGAAGTGTCACTTCATGATCACGGAAGGCATTGTTCTTGGGCACGTTATTTCAGAGAGAGGAATTGAGGTAGATAAAACCAAGGTGGATGTCATCGCCAAATTGCCATACCCAACCTCGATCAAGCAACTACGTGGTTTTCTTGGGCATGCTAGGTTTTATCGGAGGTTTATCAAGGATTTTTCCAAAATTGCACAAACGATGACCCGCCTTTTATAGAATGACATGGAGTGGGATTTCAATAATAAGTGCAAGTAGGCGTTCAAGACATTAAAGAACAACTTGATCACAACACCCGTAATCCAGCCACCGGACTAGGGCATGACGTTTGAGGTGATGTGTGATGTAAGTGGCTATGCAGTTCAAGCTGTTCTTGGGCAGAAGAGAGGCAAGGAAAGTCATGTCATATACTACGTCTCTAAGACACTCAACGGAGCTCAATGCAACTATACTACCACAAAGAATGAGCTCTTGGCCGGGGTCTTTACCTTTAAAAAGTTTTGATCTTATCTCATCGGGGGCAAGATGATTGTTTATACAGATCACACGGTGTTGCGGTATCTCATGACCAAGAAGAAATCTAAGCCTAGACTCATACGATGGATACTACTCCTTCAAGAGTTCGATGTGGAGATTAATGATAAGAGTGGATCTCAGAACAACGTGGCTAATCATTTGAGTATAATTATCAAGGCAGAGAATGTTGTGCCCATTTATGAAACATTTCCAGACGAATATTTATATCATGCCCAGGACGCCAGGAGAACAGAACCATGGTATACCGATATTGTGAACTACAAAACCTCGGGGGAATTTTCTCTTGGGCTTAGCGCATATCAGATGAACAAGATCAAGTTCGAATGCAGAGCATATGTTTGGGATGAGCCATACTTATGGAAGAAATGTTCGAATCTAGTCCTAAGGAGATGTATTCCAGAATGGGAGGCCAAGGATATTCTTGACCACTGCCATGCCAAAGAATGTGGAGGACACTTTGGGCATAAGAGGACAACACGTAAAGTTCTGGATTGTGGGTTCTACTGGCCCATGATATTCAACGATTCTTATAGGATATGCAAGGAATGCGAGCAGTGTCAAAGGGAGGGCAACAACACCTGAAGGAATGAAATGCCCATGATGCCCATAATGCCCGTAGAGATATTTGACATATGGGGCATGGATTTCATGGGGCCTTTGCCCTCATCAAAAGAAAATCAGTACATCTTATTGGCTGTGGATTACGTATCCAAATGGATGGAAGCAAAAGCATCGACAACCAATGATTCGAAAGTGGTGGCTTCCTTCTTGAAGTCTAATATCTTTAGCAGGTTCGACATGCTCAAAGCGATCATCAGTGATCAAGGGACACACTTTTGCAATGCAACCATTGAGAAGCTGTTCAAAAAGTATGAGGTTACTCACAAAGTAACCACTGCATATCATCCACAAGGAAATGGACAATCGGAGCTCTCCAATAGAATCATAAATACTATCTTGAGAAAGGCAGTTGGACCAACTGGCAAAGATTGGTGTATGCGTCTTGACGATGCATTATGGGCATACTGCACAGCTTTGAAGACACCTATGAGAATTTCTCCTTATCGGATCATTTTTGGCAAGATGTGCCCATCTTTCAGTGAAACTGGAGCACAAGGCATATTGGGCAGTCAGTAAGATAAATTATGAATGGGACGTTGCAGGGCAAGAAAGGAAACTCCAATTGCAGGAGTTAGAGGAGATAAGACGTGAAGCCTATGACAATGCTGCTCTTTACAAAGAGAGACTGAAGAGAGCGTATGATCAGCTCATCAAGGTCAAGACGTTTGAAAATGGGCAGAAGGTTCTACTTTACCAATCGAGGTTCAAACTCATGTCCGGAAAGCTTTCAAGCAAATGGATTGGGCCTTACGAAGTGCAAGCTCAATATCCAAATGGAGCAGTGGAGATCAAGGATTTCAAATTCGGTAGCATTTTTAAGATGAATGGTTAACGTTTGAAGGCCTACTATGGGCAAGAGATGGAGGATGATCCAGAAGCTCTAAAGCTTCAGGATCAAGAATCAATCTAACGAAGGCAAGACGTCGTGCTCACGACGATAACTGGAGCGTTGGCCAGGAGGCAACCTGGTATTTTATTGCTTTATTTAGTTTTTTCATTTTTCGTGTTCTTTTATTTTATTTTAGTATGCGGAGAAGGTTTTTATTTTTGGTGTGCAGGGCAGGATAGGAAGTCAAGAGGAAAGAATGAGAAAAGGAGTATGTGTAGAAAAAGTGGCGTGGGCTAGGTGACATCAGCGGATAGGCATAACCACCAGTTTTCAAACTGACGGACGTGTCATGTCAGTTTTGAAAAGCAACTGACATGACCTGCCCGCGACTCTCTCTCTACCCAGGTCAGTCATCATTGCCATCATGGTAATTTCAAATCAAAACCGCCATTCCTCTCTCTTCTCCGGTAACTTCCCATTTCCCTCTCTTTCTTCTCCTCCACCATGGTAAGCACCAGGCCAAAGTTCCCCAAGAAAATTTCCCCAGGCACCACCATTGACATCACCACAACTCATTCACCACCAAAAACTAGAAGAAAAGGCAAATGCAAGATGACAACCTCTCCCTCCATCAAAACCCCAACCGAACCTGCCCCAAAATCGCCTTCACCGGCGAAACCAGAAGAAGTCGCGGCCGCCATTGCTAAGGTGATCGAAGAATCCCCTACCGAAGAACAGCCAAAGACGGAGACGGCCAAGAAGTAGGGAAAGCGCATCAAGGTAACGTCGATCAAAGAGAAAGGACCCGCTATGCCCGAGTCAAAATCCGAGTCCTCCTGCACTGGAAAGAGTCTAAACAAGGTCACCACCCCTCCTGCACCCATGGAGGAGGAGGTACCGGAAGCAAAGGAGAATGCGGAAGAAGCAGAGGCAGAAAATGATGAAGAGATAACGACTGCGGAGGAAGCTGAGCAAGAAGAAGATGGGCAGGAGGAAGAGCAAACCATTGAGACCGAGACAGGAACTGACACCACCATGACGGCATCTTCGTCGCCTTTGAAAAGGAAGCAAAAATCTAAACCACCTGCGATGAAGGGGTCCGCGAAGAAAGGGAATGAACTTAAACGTTACGAAGGGCCAAGGGTTACAACTGTTGTGGACCCTTCATCTCGAGTGATTGTCGGGCCCAAGACAGTAGATTTTGAGGTCCTAAAAAACCTAGACGTGGCCAAAGAGGTAAGGGCCTATTTCAAGGCGATCGGGTGGGAGAAGTTTTTGGACTGACCAGGAGTGGTACACGAGAGCTTGGCGAGGGAGTTTGTGCAAAACATTTTATGTGAAGAATCCAGGCAGGGTGGGCCTCGGGACGAAGGCAGCAAAGTTCGAGCTGATGAGGCAGAACACCACTCTCTCCATCAAAGATTTTAATCAGTTCTTGGGCATGGCGACTTTGGTCGAGCTCAAGTCAGAATAATGCATGCGAGCAGCGAGAAGAACATCGGAGTAGACGTAAGCCGAATAGGCTGAAAAGTGGAGTGTCGTCAGAAGGGGCGATGAGTTCAGGTCGGAGGCCACAAAGGCCTATAAGCTCAAAGAGCGGGGCACATAGAATTTGCCACCGAATTCTTGCCTACAACTTCATTGGCAAGAAGGACAGTAGCAATTCTATTGCCCAACATGAGTTATTTCTCCTATGGTGTATGGCCACGGGCAAGAAGATCAACTTTGGGGCGTATGCAGTCAACCACTTCAAGGATATCCCGAGTCATCCCAAACAGCGGATCTCCTTAGTTCATTTGATCACTATCGTGGCCAAGAGCCTAAAGATCCTAGATGAGGAGGCAACTGGCTTGACCAGTATGCAAGAAGATCACCTAGACCTCGCTTGCCTCCAGAGAAAGCAAGAGGTAGAATGGGATGACCAGGAGAGATCCCTGAAGTTCATTTAGCCTGCCCAGGATGAAACCCCAGCCAACTTGAAGAACCCTACTACATCACGCCCTACGAGAATGATGAGCATCCCGCCCGAGACGGGAAGATCAGAAGTGTTGGAGCGCCTTGTTCATATTGAGCAGAACCAGGCCACAATGAAGGCAATCTTAGATGCCACCTACATGCTGATCGAAGGTACCGGTGCCAGGTACCTTGCCCCCTAACAAGTTTCTCCTTTTTTTGTTTTTTTTTTTTGTTTTAGGTCTTTAGGTGTTTTTGAGTCTTTTTAGTTTTTAGGTTTGGGGTTGGCTTGTGTTGCCAACTGGTGGACGTCGTTTTCCACCAAATAATTCCTGCAGAATTATCAAACTAATTAGTATAATGATAAGTATGGTCGATCCCACAGAGAGCAGATAAAACCATTCAATTCCCTAAAATCTATAAAATTGGTGTAGCCACCACACCTTAAATTGGGATAAATATTAATTAAACTAAGAAAACAAAATTAATCAAATAAAAGACTCTAGAAAAATATCAATAGAAAGGTAATTCGGCTCAAATAAATACACACTAATTCAAAGCTCTGATCATCGAAGCAAAGATTAATTAATCCCTACCAACCAACTAGTTATAGGATATCGTGATACGCACTGACATACCCCAATTCCTACTTACTGTGTCGATAAACGGCTAGATACGCTAGTCCTGCCTATTTCCCTTATTAAAATATAACCTAGCTGGATACGTCAGTCTTAGATTTAATATTCTAATAGCATTAAGATGAAGGAACCCAATTTATATCAATTATCCCAGATACGCTAGTAATAATTAATACACCAATTAATTCCTACTACGAACACGGTAGCTTTATCACTAATTAGTCCTATTCCAACAATTACGGATTGACAGGAACTACTTGACTGTAATCCAATTAAACCTAAGTTGGCCAGACTTAAATAAAATCAGAAGTATCTTTAAACCCTAGGAATAAATCGAAATCAATAGGAATCAATTTTAAAACCAATTAGGTCTCACAGATTAAAACCAATTAGGTCCAAAACAGGCATTGTCTTAATTATTTAGTGACTATTAAGAACAAAAAAAATTCAAGGCTTCAAACATGGCTCACTAGGGGTTAATTTTCAGGTAGGAATTCAAAAGCAGGCCAAATGGCTACCCTAGTGCCTTCTATCATGCATCACCAAGGACTCACAACATATCACAACTTTATGAACAACAAAACCACTCAACAAGAAAAATAGTAGAGAGTGCTCTACTCTAATAAGCTCAATTCTCACTTATATGTGGCTTTTTACTCATTGTTACTCTTATTTGTCAACCCAAATGTCATCCAATAAAAATACAAAATTTTCAATCACCGAATCCCAATTTTCAAGTATCTAATCTCAAGTTCATCACACAAATCAATCCGGCAGCATGCTTATCACTAATACTTCAACAATCACAAGGCTCAAGACACACAAAACGACATAAAAAACGGACTCAACAGAAAACAAGCTCAAAGACGCCCCCCTCACACTTAGATTTTGCTTGCCCTCAAGCAAACAAAACAAAGCATAAGCAAAGGAGCAAACGAAACACACAACTTAAAGAAAAAAACAAAGACAAACGAAACAAAATAAGAGACAAAATACGAAACAAGACAAGATAAGGAAGTAAGTCACCGTGTATGCTACCGCCGCAGCTCCTGTCGAATGGTAGCGCTCAAATTCACGATGTTCTCCTATAGGGCTGCCATGTTCCCGTCGATCTCTCTCTCTCTCTCTTTTTTAAAACTGAAACATAACAAAAATTAAGATTAAGGAAGGGAAACTAAGAAACTGAAAGAAAAACTTAACGAAATTGAGAATTAAAGAAAAGAATAACAAAGCGAAAAATTAAAAGGGAAAGAAAATCGGGTTGCCTCCCGATAAGCGCCATTATTTAACGTCGTTGGCTCTACTGCTCAAGTGCTCAAAACGTGCCCGGAAGCAGCAGCGAAACAGACTCCGCTGGAACTAAAGAAGAGGCATCATAGTACGACTTCAAACGTTGTCCATTCACGGTGAATGTCTTAGCCGTGTCTAAACTGCGAATCTCAAACGCCCTGTTTGGGCAAACAGACTGTATCACGAAGGACCCAATCCACTTCGTCTTCAATTTTTCGGGCATCAACCGCAGTTTTGACTGGAACAAAAGTACCTTTTGGCCGACTGTAAATGTCTTTTCTTGCAAGTTCTTGTCGTGCCACATCTTGGTACGATCCTTATACCACATCGCGGCGTCATAAGCTTCAAGACGAAGCTCCTCCACACACTTATCTTCTAAGTCGGGTGGTTCCACATCAAAATACAGAGTTCTGTCGCATGGCTTCCATCTGGCCAAACAAACCGTATGTTCAGAACCTGTCAATTCCGATTGAGCATGAAGAGATTTGTCCTGTTTGGGAAAACAGAACGTATTTCCAAAATCTACCAATTTCGAGTGAGCATGAAGAGACTTGGTAGATTCTATGACTTCTTCATTGTTCATCCCACGAGCATCAAGATCAGTTGCCATTTTGGTCAAGGTTGGTTCCAACTTATCCTGCACAGATTTAGTCTCAAGATGTTCTTGGACAAAATGGTCAGTAACATTAGTGGCACAAGCAGTTTTAACAGTATGGGGACTTTTCATGGTATCATCAATGTTGAAAGTAAAATTTTCTCCATGATAATCCAAACAAATAGTACCACTATAAACATCAATGACTGCCCTAGTGGTCCTTAAGAAAGGACGACCTAATAGAACACCGGCTGACTCTTTCGACTGCATACCACTCATTTTCACCACATAAAAGTCAGCAGGATAAATAAAATCATGCACCTTCACAAGAACATTCTCAAGCAAACCTTCAGGGTGCACACATGATCCATCGGCTAACTGAATCACAACTCTAGTATCTACCAACTTCACAACATTTAAACTATTATAAACAACTAAAGGCATGACATTAATAGAAACTCCTAGATCACACATAGCATGCGCAATCTTAGTATTACCGATGTAACATGGCAGAGAAAACATACCTGGATCCTTGTATTTGGGCGGCAACTATTTTCGTATCATTGCTGACACGTTCTCGCCCATCACAATTTTTCCAAATTTCTTAGACTTACCAGCAATGAAGTCTTTCAGAAACTTGCTCAGCCGAGGGAGTTTGAGTGCTTGGAGGAAGGGAAGATTGATCTCCAACTTCCCAAATATCTTCATGAAATCAATGAGCTCTTCCTCCGGCTTCTTCCTTGCTAACCTCCTAGGAAAGGGAACAGGTGTCTCGATCTTGGGATCATGTAGGCTCGAAGATTTATGAACCTTGGTCTGCTCACTCTCAACCAACTCGTGTTCTGCCTCTTTTCCTTTCTACACAGCTGTGGAGTCACCGTTCTGTTTGGCCAAACCGGACGTATCTATTTTCTGGGCAGCAGAATCGGTTTTCTCTCTAGAATTTTCGAATTGCTGCAACTGCGATTCGGCTCCAAAGTCCTTGCTCAAGACACTCATTGTATTCTGGATTGTGGGCTCACTCAACTCCTTACCACCCTTCAAGGTAATTATACTAACGTTCTCCCTTGGATTCAATTGGACTTGTGATGGTAAAACACCTTGATTGCCCTTGAGTTGATTCACGGTAGTTGCCAGTTGAGATATTTGCCTCGCCAACCCTTCTATCTGCACTTTTTGCTCTGCATGAGACTGTTGAAGCTGTTGCACATTGCCTTGCAAAAACTGTTGGTTGCCAATCAATTCCGCCATCATCTCCTCGAGTGATTTACCTTGCTTTTTCGGAACGAGCTGAGGAGGCGGTGGGGTTGGGTTTTCTATCATCTGATGCGGTGGACGGTAGTTCTGTTGCTGCTGTTGTGGATGCACTTGTTGAGGTTGCTTCTGCTCTGGGTCCCTCCAACGAAAGTTAGAATGATTTCTCCATGGTGCATTGTGGTTGTTCGAGTAGGGGTCCCGTTTGGGCAAAGGGGGCAGCGGATCCGTGCAGCTGTTAAAATTGTGGGAAGAATTCACTTGAGCTTGAAAATCTTCGTCACCCCCGGTACATTGCAAACTTGTATGGCCAAATCTACCACACGCTCCACATGGCTTTTCTGTCGGTTGTCCAGCATTTGTGACTTTCTCCACCACAGTACTTAGCATTCTCTCTAACTTCCCCATCATTTCTTCAAACTTATCCTCGAAATCCGACGAACTTGCTTGAGCGGCTTTCTTGAGCAGTTGAATGCGCGGTTCATCATACTCCCTTGTTGTATCCACCAAGTGTTGAATCAACCGTTTGGCTTCACTCACAGTATTCTGAGAAAATCCTCCTCCACTCGATGAATTCACTAGATTCTTTGTATCAACTGTCATTCCTTGGTAGAAGTATTGCAACAGGTCTCCATCAGAAAATTTGTGGTTTGGGCAACTGTCAACCAATCGCCTGAACTGAGTCCAGTATGTGCTCAATGACTCGTCGTACTCCTGCTTCACTCCACTAATTTCCTTCTTAAGCGCATTCGTCTTGGTGGGAGGAAAAAAATGTTCCAAGAAGAAACTTTTCATCTCTGCCCATGTGGTGATAGAATTGGGCGGAAGACTCGCGAACCAAGAGTTCGCCCCGACTGTCATGGTAAAAGGGAATGCTGCCAATCTAAAGTGCTCTTCCATAACTCCAGTAGGGCGTTTTTGGACCTTGCAAATTTTGATGAATTCGCTCAAGAAATTGTACGGATCTTCTCCCTTCTTGCCATAGTACTTCGGGAGAACATTAAGCAGTCCAAGCTTAATCTCAATACCGGTTGCAGCTGTCGGCATCTGAATTGAGGTGGGCGGGTCATCAGCCTCGTGGCTGGAGAGGTCGCACAGCCTAGGATCGTTGACGGCCATGTCATCTCTGGTGCCTTCGTCATAACTCGAATAAACTGCCTCTTCACAAACTGTTTCAGCCTCTGATTCTGGTTCTGTTTGGGCAAACAGAGCCTCGTCAGCAGCGACAGCACTGAGTTTCGCCTCGACGAACTGTTTTGTTCGAACAGACAGGTCAGGCTGCGAATCCAGCAGCTCTAGTAGCTTCCTTGCCTTAGCCTATTTCCTTAGTTTCTTTGCGGTTTTCTCGATCTCACAATCGTAGAGGAGGTTCGGCTTGGAAGATCTGCTCACAAACAAAAGAAAATAAAAAGGAAAAATATATCAAAGGGAAAATAATTAGATTAACACCGCTCCCCGGCAACGGTGCCAATTTGGTGGACGTCGTTTTCCACCAAATAATTCCTGCAGAATTATCAAACTAATTAGTATAATGATAAGCAGGGTCGATCCCACAGAGAGCAGATAAAACCATACAATTCCCGAAAATCTATAAAATTGGTGTAGCCACCAAACCTTAAATTGGGAGAAATATTAATTAAACTAAGAAAACAAAATTAATCAAATAAAAGACTCTAGAAAAATATCAATAGAAAGGTAATTCGGCTCAAATAAATCCACACTAATTCAAAGCTCTGATCATCGACGCAAAGATTATTTAATCTCTACCAACCAACTAGTTATAGGATATCGTGATACGCACAGACATACCCCAATTCCTACTTACTGTGTCGATAGACGGCTAGATACGCTAGTCCTGCCTATTTCCCTTATTATAATATAACCTAGCTGGATACGCCAGTCTTAGATTTAATATTCTAATAGCATTAAGATGAAGGAACCCAATTTATATCAATTATCCTAGATACGCTAGTAATAATTAATACACCAATTAATTCCTACTACGAACACGGTAGCTTTATCACTAATTAGTCTTATTCCAACAATTACGGATTGGCAGGAACTAATTGACTGTAATCCAATTAAACCTAAGTTGGTCAGACTTAAATAAAATCAGAATTATCTTTAAACCCTAGGAATAAATCGAAATCAATAGGAATCAATTTTAAAACCAATTAGGTCTCACATATTAATAAATTAGAGTTTCATTATTCTCGCCGAATTAAAAAATTAGCTACTCATAATTAAATTAAGAACAATCAAATAAATAAAGATGAACATAAAACGAAGAAATAAAATTGCAATTGAATTAAAACTATAAATAAACACTTTGAATCACAAGAAAACCGTCTGCCTCTTCTCTTCAAACGAGCCGCCAATCTTCAATAAAACAAAAACAAAGTTAAAGCTAAAACCTAAACTTAAGCACTAATTAAAATACATCCAATGCCTAGGAAATTAAAAGTGTGTATCTTTTTTCAAAGTCAACCCCTAATTATTCTTCCTAAATGGCGGCTCCTCCCAAAACCAAATAACCAAGGGATTTTAAATATCCCTAAGTAGCCGTCCATCACACACATTTGGGTTTTTTCGGCCCTCTTACAAATTAAGCCCAAAATAAATAATAAAACAAGAGTTTAAGGCTTCATTAAATCTAGAATAATTAACTTTAAGCTCAATCTTTAATTCCTATTAAAAAACACGTCATCTTCAGCAAATAATCGACTTCCACCAACTTCTGCCATCCACGGGCATCCATCTCCAATCCATCTGATTCCTGTGCCAAAATATCACAAATCATGTAAAACCATAGTAAAACACACACTAAACTAAGTAACTAAAATACACACATCACCAACCGTTGTTTGTTATTTTTTATTTTATGTTTGTGTGTTTGTGTCGTGGTCTATCCCAATTCTCCACCCATTTTGCCCGAGGCAAAGTGTGTGGGTGGGGGAAAGGGATGACCACTCCTTTGTGTTTTTGTGTGTTTGTTTAGCCTTCCATACTCACACATTTTTCCCAAAGCAAAGTGTTTGAGTACGGAAGGCTATGTTTATCTTTTGTGGAGTTCTCGGAGGTCCATAAGTTGGCCTTTACCTGACCCACTTTGCCCAAGGCAAAGTGTGTGAGTGGAGGGCCGCCTACATGACTTCCGAGTCTCCTTTTTCTTGTTTTGTTGTTGTGTCGTCAGCATGATTGAAGAATTTTACTATTTTGAGCATGGAGAAGGAGACCAAGCAGGTTTTGAGAATTTGTATAATTTATTTGCGTGATTGTATGTAGATAGGGATGACGAATCGAACTGAGCATGAGCCTAGTGAGTTTTGTGCCTAATTATTGTACATATCTTAACCAACATATTTTTATTCTTGTGTGTGTATTTATGACAGACAATCTTGGGCATAACTAGAACTTGCATACTACTCTTAATCAAGGCTCTATTGATCTAGATGATAGTTGCTTAGATGACTTAGGCTAAAAATTCTTTCTACTTAGCCCACTTAAGCCAAAATGTCTTACCTACCATTAATCCCCCGTGAGCCCCTTTTGAGCTTAGAATGAATTCTTTCGACTCACTCATAAAAATGCCCTAAATCTAATAGCCTACCATGGTCAAAAGGACTTAGGAGCATTAAAGGAGAAAATGGAACATAAGAGAAGAAAATGGGGAAATCATAATGGGCAAAATGTCAGAGCAAAAGTGAAAAGAGGCCGAAGGCCCACAAATTGAAAGGCATGAAATAGAAGAAAAAAAAAGAATAAGGACTTAGAGCAAAGTTGAAAATAAAAAAAAATATTTAAGTCCAGGTTGTTATGTGTTGGGGCCTGTAAGAAGGGGCAGGGATCCGTCTAGGCCAAGACTATAAGCATCTTGTCCAGTAAGTCCGAATGACCTTAGCCCAGATCCAAATACTTCCCATCTTTTGCCTTAAGCCCCATTACAACCAAAAGTAAGACCTAAGGATGAACAATTAAAGTCTAGACTAGAGAGTGGAGATAGAAAGTGCATGCAAGCCTATGGTGAGCCCTGGATATGATCTGTCTTGAGTGAAAATAGAAGTCCTAAACACATGAGAGATTGAGTGCTGAAAAGAATAACTTTTAAATGCTCAAACTCAAATTATGACCATCTGATTAATCTGCGCACTTTTACTCTCCTTGTTCGAAAATTCTTATTTTGGCCATGATGATCCTTATAGTGTTTTTCTTCTTTTATGTTGACCTGTGTTTTGAGTCTTTGTTTCTGTCTTTTCTGGACAAGTTGCGCGTGCATGCTCGAGGACAAGCATGGTTAAAGTGTGTGCGTGTGATGAGCCCAAATTTTGTGCACTTTTTCTATGTTGTGTCTAGGTCTAGATCGAGTCATTTGTTTGTGTTTTTGCTTGGTTTTTTATCTGGGAGGACACTTGTTTTGTAGGGCCTTGTGGATGCTATAATGGGCAAGATGGAGCAAATCTGATGAGAAAAGAGAAGGCACCTCAACGATCAAGTCTAACGAAGCTTGCAGGTTGGATGCAATCCAAAGATCGAGAGTCACATTTGCTGACCTGCTGAGCACGACGTTGATCAAGTAGGCAGTACCGCTCAGAGGAGGAATTCTATCGAGTCCTTGGCAATTGGAGCTATTTCCGAGAGAGAGTGTTGCAGCTAAGGCTATTTATCGTTGACCAAGAGGTTGGCCTGACTTACGCTCGAAAATTAGCAGCCACCACGAGAGGTGCTAAGGGCACGAGGAGGGGCAGAATGAAGACATGAATGGTGAACATGAAATGATCCATCATGACCAGGCGTCCAAGGCCAGACGCTGACGTGGCAGATCCGGTGCATGAAAGAAGATGCGCGAGAATATTCTTTTTCTCATGCGCTGAGTGGATTTGATGAAAGCTTGAAGATATGCACGGATCAAAAGGGGGGAGTTTATCAAGGGTAGAGTCTTTGCACTTGTGGCCGGAGTTGGATTTTCCAAAACCCTAGCTGCGTATTGACCTTTGGCCCACGCCTGGATCTCTATAAATACATGTTCTCATTTCATTTGGGAGTGTGGAAAAAGTTAGACAATGTGCACGGAATAGAGGAGTAGGGTTAGTATCGAAAACAATAGTTTATTTTTCTGCATTTAGTTTATGTTTAAGTTCCGGTTTGGGCAAGACGTTTAGTTGATGCTTTATGTTGGCAGTGTAGCATCCTGGCCATTTTTCCCATATTAAGTAAGTTTATTTTATTTATTTCCATGTCTTATTTATCTTTTGTTTTCGCAACCTAATATTATGTCTAGCTAAGTTTATAGATTTGGGCAAGGTATAGATGATGTAGATATGAACTTACAAACTCGTGAGGTTTAATCGTGTGCTTAAGTAATTGCATGTTGTGTTCCCGAAGTGCTGGGCATTATAATCAAGTGTCTGACACGTACCCGTCGTGCGGTGCGAGCAAAATACTTGTGTATGCCCGATACAGACAATACACGCTCCTACGTCTCACAACAAGAATCAAGTCTTAGTGGTAAGTGTAGGGTCGAATCCCACAGGGAGTGAGGAACTACTTATTCTCCAACGAAAAACTGAGGTGTAACAGGTGTCAATCTGTATACTCTGCACAAGAAATTAACAAGATCAATAATAACAAAGGGGTGAGGTTATTCGGTTAGGTCATAACTGTTGCCAACATTCGTTTCGGTCATAGGCATACTGATGATCCGTCCATGGTCCATATAAACCCAAGGCGTAGCCCAAAGACATTGGGGCGTTTCAAGGGGTTATACTTCACACTTGGGATGGTTGAATCCATTGTAGTCACTTGGTCCGAAGGTCACACAATCCCCGGTCACAAGGCAGTGCTTCACTTCTCCTTAGATGGTAGTCATACCCGTTACTCACCAAGTATGACCATCACCAACCTTCTCTCCCGAGGTCCCCAACTCTGCACTTTGAGTGACACATGCCTCCTGGACACAAGCCATTTCCGGCTTGTTAGCCGACCAGTCATAGACATGCTACGGCGCAGAAGTTACCTTCCTCGTTTGATAACCATGGCTTGATGCCTCGTCACAGTTGATGGATAGTCTCTAGAGAAGCCCAAGACTGAAGAAGGACAGTGTATCCCATCAATCCTTTCCCCACCTTCCGGATCTACAACGCCTTTTGTTGACGCTGCTCAGCTACTCGGTCGTGGGTATACCGATTGTCACGCCCTGGTATATCCTGGCCTTTGCTTGACATGGACAGCGTTTTACCAAACGGAGATCACCCGTTAGGCCCCTACTGCCCATGGTTTCGAACAGATCCTTCCGGAACCACGAGACTCAACCGAAAGAACAAATGTCTCACGAATGTTTACATGTTGACAACAATTATTTCCACCCCTAAAACCTCACCAAGCGGACTACTCACACATAGCAGAATTCATAAATGCAAAATGAATTAAACACATCACATAGTAAAATGAAATACTTGATTAATAGAAATGATACCTACGGCCGCGAGCCTTGAATCTTGTTCGAATTGAAAGCAAAACGGAAATAAGAAATAGTACTGGAATGTAAAATTGTTTTGATGCCACACACGGCAGGATTAAAGTAGTAAACTAAATAAAACAAGAGTTCAAAAGTGCCAAGAAGTTCTTTCACGCTTGCACACCATCCTCCTTTTATACTGCCGAATGGTAAAGGATCTAACCCTAGCTGCGTCGGCTTCATATCTTCATCGAGATCTTCTTTCCTTCTTTAACTCAATCCTTGATTGATCCGATTGAAGATAGCTTCCAGTTGCTTGCTGTAGTCAACCTTTCCCTTTCTTCAGATTCTTCTAGCTCCTTCCTTCTCCCTCTGTTCGCTTCCTCCAAATCCCCGGGATTTACTTTCATTTCCTGGCTTCGGTTGTCTGCTTCTCATTGTAGTGGTCAGATGGATTGCTTCCTTCGGTTTGATTCATACTAGGTGGGTTGCTTCGGGTTCCCATGCCCCAAGTTAAATTGGAGAGGTACTGCAGCCGAAGCTCCATGCTGGTAAACATAACATTGCAATCTGGGCCTGGTAATGCCCTTTCCAACCACATTTCTTCTGTTTCGCTCTACTGGACCTTCCTTCCTCAACAACTTCGTTTTCCCCTGGACAGACCTGAACTGACACAAATAAAGAGAAAAATAGGGCCAAATGGCCCAAAAGTCGAAGACGCATCAATGTCTAATTCAACTTGATTAGTTAACAGACCATTAATTAATTGAGTAAACTTAGATCATCAATAAATCAAGATTATAGGGTGTGTACGATCACTGTGCGTCTTGATAGTATTTGCAGGCATCAGAGGTTGAAGTAGACTATGGTCTACCTAAGTTCGATATCGGGTCTATCTAGGTCTAAATGCTTCTCGGTTTAATTGCATGCTCTGAGGTGTCCTATTGCATGGTTAGGTCGAGATGGTTTAATGGTATAGGACGTCCCTTATCTTAAACACACTTAAGGATAGATTTTCTTAGATGATGGAAGTGCACGTGACAAGTGAGAATGGGGGTACAAGCCATTGGTAAGTTATAACCGGTAGACACAATATTGAAATGAATATCTTGACCAAGGAGCGAGTGTAAGAGATTATCCACAGATTCGACGTCTTGACCAGATTGCCTTTTACTATTGATATTTCTGTTTAGTGTTTTCAGTTATTTTCATTATTTCAAGTCAAGTTGAGTTTAGTCCCGAGAGGTGTCTCGTGACCAGGACGATAGTCAACCCCCACCATTTTCTTATTTTTGATTGTGACAAGAGACAAGCTGCACCAACTCCCTGAGGGATCGACCCTTGCTTACCATTAGGCACTGCACCTGTCTTGGGTAAGGTTATAAATTTATTTGTACATTGATCAATACGACCGCTTCGATTAAAACCCGAAGTACGGTCATGCCATACATCATCTTACATTAAAAAGAAATAAAAAACAACAACAACAACCAAGAAAAAATTGCAATAACATATGCAATTCTGGTCTTCTTTATTCTTTTCTTATTTTCGGATAGCTTTCCATAGCTCTACAAGCTCATTCTCCAATTCACAGTTGCCTCTTACCTTCGCTTTGCTCAACTCATGCAACAATTGCTTGTTCTTGTTCCTCAAATCAATGATTACATATGTACCTCTTGCGCACAATGGTTCGTCACGCCATTCAAAATATCCACAATTCTTAGTCTGAGATGACACTTTTTGCAAGATAATTAGACAAATAATAGTAGTGCATCAATTACATACTTCAATTATATTTGTAGAACAAATATATTCCAATTTTGACAACCGTAAAACCTCCGGCATGTATTGTCGTCGGTCCAAGCTGTAATTCTAGGGGCCTTCAACCTCCTTCCTTCAAATTCACATGAAAAATACCTGGGATCTTTGTTTACCTCGTTTTTGGGCAGTATTTGCTAGTGTTTCTACCGTGCATTCGAGCATGTTTTATACCTCTTTGCCTTATTTTTCACGTGCTCGATGATCTTTTTGGTGTATTTTTGTCGTGTGCAGGATTCGTGAGTCGTTTAGCATTTTCAGCATCGTTTCGAGCGACTTTCGGAAGCAGACTCACGGCCGCCGCTGTGCTACGGCGGCCGCCGTCCAGACGGCGACCGCGGCCTCACGGCGCGGGCCGTGCTCTCCTTTGAAGGAATCCACGAAGGGCCCTCACGGCGGCAGCCGCCCCTGTGTAATTCCGGCAGTTACGTTTCAGCTTATAAAAACCGATTTTTAGGGTTTTATTTGACATCTTCGAACTCAGCAGCCTCTAGGGCGATTTTCCACATTTTTCCTAAGGTTTTTAGAGCTTCAAACATTTACTTTCGCTTTTGGATTCATTGGATCGCTTGTGATGCCAACTCTCATCTCATCGGATTAGTTTTCCTTGGATTGCTACGTTGTGTAAGAACCGATTTATTTACCTTAGTAATTTGAATCCCTTGGTTTATTTAAATTCTTGTTTATTGCTTTTGATGAATGTGATGATTTGAGTTTATGATCGTTGAATCTTTATAATTTACGAGTATCGTTAGATCGTTATTGTTGCTCTCGGTTTTCTTTCATTGGAGAATGTTATTCCTTTCTTTTATGGAGATTAAAGCTTTCTTGAATTTGAATCTTATTCTTGATTTAGTTCTTGCCTAGTTAGTTTTTACTCATTGATGTTTATGAGTTTACGATCGTTTGGTTTAGAATTCGAGATTGAAACCCTAGTTGATAGTTTTCTTGTTTAATCCTTGTGTTCTTAAGTTGTTCTTTTCTACTGTATTAGTTAATGTTTATTGCTCCTTCTGTTTATGCTTTGGTGATTAGAGTACGAGATAGTGACAGACCAAATTATCTGATTAGAGTGTTTAGATTTCCTTTAAGTTCCTTGTGAGTAACACGATTAGAGCCCTGCTAAGTCTTCCTTGTGAGACGACTTGAGTCACCTTACCACCCTAGGACGACCTCGTATAAATTCGAGTCCATCCGCTAGGTGTTTTTGGATGAGTCAAATTTTGGCGCCGTTGCCGGGGAAGGCTTTAGGCATTTGATTGTGTTGCATTGTTTTCTGTGTTTATTTTTATTTCTTTCTTTTAACTCAGTTATTTTCTCCCTCCGGTGCGTTTGATTTGTTTGTTCGTGTTGTGTATGCAAGGACGTAGAAGTTTGAAGAGAAAGCTTGCACCTTACTACGACAACATACATCGACCCCGTGAGATCCTTTCAAGCCTGGAGGAGGAGTCCGAGTCCAGTTCGAGAAACCTTGTGGAATCACAGTTTCGAGAGGAAGACTGTGAAGAGAGAATCACTTCCAACCCCATTCTGGAAGACTTTGAGGATTCACGCTCAGTTGACTTAGAAGATCCGTTAGAGAACGGCGAAGGGCGTGAGCAAGAGGAAGAAGAAGTTCATCTCAATCCTCACCAAGAAGCCATGGCGGAGCGGAATGTACAGTACATGGGAGATTTCTCCAGGCTGGTCATCGGGAACACTAGCACCTCAGCGATAGTGCTTCCCACAGCAGTCCGGAATTACAATCTGAAACCCAACGACTCAAACCTGTTGCCGCTTTTTCATGGGATGCCCTGTGAGGACGCCTTACAGTTCATCCGAGACTTCTGCACTCAAGTGCAGACCTTCCCACTGTTGGACCTCACCGAAGAACAGTTGAGACTCAAGTGCCTACCTTATGCACTCAAGGACCGGGCGAGAACGTGGTTATTGTCCTTGCCGCCGAACTCCATCACTACATGGGGAGAGGCATGTGAGAAGTTCATGCTCAAATACTACCCTAATCACAAGACACAGAAGATTAGGAGCCAGATAATGAACTTTATACAAGGAGCTGACGAGCCTCTCCACGAGGCTTGGGAGAGATTCCAAGAGCTCCTCCGTCAGTGCCCACAGCACCAGTTAGCACCTGTCATGTTGATGCAGTTTTTCTACGACGGATTGATTCAGACATCACAGTTTATGGTGGATAGTACCGCTGGGGGCAACATTGCCCGAAAGACAGCTGATGAACTCCAGGAGATCTTCAACACACTTGCTGCGAGTTCTCAACAAAAATCAGTCAGAGGAAGGAGGGTTGAAGCCAATGCTGTAGCCCCAAACAATGAGCTGCAGAAGCAAGTAGCGGACTTGATGAGGCAAGTTCAGCATCTAAGAATGAACCAGGTGGAGCCTCCACCCGTTCAAGCACCGCCAGCTCAGGCACCGCCAGCAGAAGGATGTGGCATATGTGGCGAATTTAGCCACGGAACCAACGAGTGCCACTGAATGGGGGAGTTCACACCTGAAGGGGAGACAGAGGTCTATGCTTCCCAGGGATACCCAGGGAGACCTCAATTTGAACAGAGGCCCATGTTTAATCAAGGGCAACAAAATTCCAACTCAGGGTGGAGAACTCAGCAGAATTCTGGATGGAGGAACCAAGCGCCTGGCCAAGGGTCGGGATCAAATCAAGGAAATCAATTCCGTCGTCCCCCTCAGCAATTTGGGTATCAGAACCAGCAGCAGTTCTACCCACCTGAGCAGCAGGTCCCATTTCCTCAGCAGCAGAACTACCCTCAAGCTTATCAGCAGCAGCAACAGCCCCCGCAGTATCAGCAGTATCAACAATTCCCTATGCAACAAGGGAATTTTCAGCAGCAGCAGCAATTCTAGACTGCCCCCCAACAGTTTCAGAAGCAAGCTCAACCGCAGAAGCCGTCCCTCGAAGACACCATGCAATCCTTTATGGAGATGACCAAACAGAACATGGAGTCACAGTCTGCTACAATCAAGCGCCTTGAGACGACCGTTGGACAACTCTCAGGGACCTTGAACCAGATGCAACAGCAGCAACAACCAGGGAAGCTCCATGGCCAAGGATTGCAGCCTCATCAAGCTCAAGCTGTCACAGTCCTACGGAGTGGAAAAAAGGTGGACAACAAGTGGAGATCCCTACTGACGAGCCCCCTAAGGAAACTTGTGAGGAGGAGATGGTGAAAGAAGTACCCCCACCGAGAGAAGAAAAGTAGGAAGGAGAGCCCTCAGTGAAGCTTCACAAGGCCACCAAGCCTTACAGACCACCGATTCCGTACCCAGGTCGGTTGAGGAATGAGAAGCAAGATCAACAATTCACCGATTTCTACAACATGTTGGCAAAGGTGAATGTCAACTTGCCACTTCTGGACGTGATCAGAAATGTCCCAGCCTATTTGAAGTTCTTCAAGGAGCTGGCATCTAAGAAGAGGAAGTTTGTTGACAACGAGAAGGTTCTTGTGTCCGAGGTTGCCAATTCCATCATGCAACAGCCCTTGCCACCCAAGCAACGAGATCCAGGTAGTTTTGTTATCAATATTGCTTTGGGGAATGGTAAGGAGGCCTCGGGTATGCTTGATTTGGGGGCAGGAATTAATTTGATGCCGTACTCTATTTTTAAACAACTAGAGTTAGGTGATTTAAAACCCACTCGAATGTGCTTGCAATTGGCAGATAGATCAGTTAGGTATCCTCGTGGGGTCATTGAGGATATCTTAGTTAGAGTGGGTGGTTTAATCGTGCATGTCGATTTTGTTGTGCTTGAAATAGGAGAAGTTCATGAGAATGGCAAGGAACATACTTTACTGCTAGGAAGACCATTCATGGCCACCACTAACACGTTGATTGATGTGAAAAATAGAACAATAAAAATGACCGTGTTAGGAGAGTCCGTGTCTTTTTCTGTGCATCATAGTCGCGCTTTGCCATCATCTTCATTTACTAATGAATGCTCCTATATAGATGCTATTGATGGCCTCGCCGAGATGGTTTATGTGCAGGAACAAGAGATAGTGGAGGTCTTTGCAGGATCGGCGGATATGGAGGAGTTTGCTAAGGAAGCCGAGGAGAGAGAGAGAGAAGGAAGAGACAAACTCCCCATTGATGAGCCTGTGGTGCTTGAAGATGCCACGAAGTGCAAAAAGCCCAAATTGGAACTCAAGGATCTCCCCAAACACCTCAAATACGTGTACTTGGAAGAAGGAGAGGAGAAGCCCGTGATAATATCCGCCGAGCTCACGCATGAGCAAGAAATGACGTTGATGGAAGTGCTAAGGAGCAACAAGTTGGCATTTGGTTGGGGCCTTGCCGATATTAGTGGCATTAGCCCCGCCACATGCATGCATCGGATTCACCTCGAGGATGGAGCAACACCCAAGAGGGATGGTCAACGAAGACTCAACCCCGTCCTCATGGAGGTAGTACGCAAGGAGATACTCAAACTATTAGCGGAAGGGATCATTTACCCTATCGCCGATAGTGAGTGGGTAAGCCCGGTGCATGTGGTGCCCAAGAAGGGAGGAATCACGGTTATCCTCAATGACAACAAGGAGTTGGTGCCGACCCGTCCGGTCACGGGTTGGCGTATGTGTATTGACTACAGGAAGCTAAATGCCGTCACAAAGAAAGATCATTTTCCTCTTCCTTTCATTGATCAAATGTTGGATCGTTTAGCTGGACATGATTTTTACTGTTTCCTTGATGGTTTGTCAGGTTATTACCAAATAGCAATCGCGCCGGAGGACCAGGACAAGACGGCGTTCACCACCCCATTTGGTACCTTTGCGTGGAAGAGGATGCCATTTGGGCTGTCCAATGCACCGGGGACCTTCCAACGGTGCATGATGTCGATCTTCGCGGAAATGATAGCTGATTTTGTTGAAATTTTCATGGACGATTTTTCCGTGTTTGGTAATTCGTTTAGTGATTGCTTGGGTAAAATTAACTTGGTTTTAAAAAGGTGTATAGAGAGTGGGCTAACTCTTAGTTGGGAAAAGAGTCACTTCATGGTGACTAGTGGCATCGTTCTTGGCCACGTTGTGTCAAAAGATGGTATAGAGGTTGATAGGGCTAAGGTGGAGGTGATTGAAAAATTACCCCCGCCAATTGATGTGAAAGGAATAAGGAGTTTCCTAGGTCATGCCGGGTTTTACCGGCGTTTCATTAAGGATTTCTCTAAGATTACCCAACCTTTATGTCGTCTGCTTGCTCAAGATGTGAATTTTGATTTTGATGAAACTTGCATGCATGCTTTTGAATTGCTGAAGCTTAAGTTGAGCACTGCACCTGTTGTTGTTGCACCCAATTGGTCATTGCCTTTTGAGATTATGTGTGATACATCAAACTCCGCTGTGGGAGCCGTTCTTGGTCAACGTGTTGATAAAATGTTGCGTGTAATTTACTATGCTAGCTTGACTTTGAATAGTGCTCAAGTGAACTATACCACCACTGAGAAAGAGTTACTTGATGTGGTTTTTGCTTTAGACAAGTTTCATGCTTATATTATTGGTTCTAAAGTAATTGTCCATAGTGATCATGCGGCACTAAGGTATTTGTTGACCGAGTCCCAAGCTAAGCCACGCCTTATCCGTTGGATTTTATTATTGCAAGAGTTTGATCTTGAGATTAAGGATAGGAAGGGGAGTGAAAACTCCGTTGCCGATCACTTATCTAGACTTGAGCATAATGTGGTTGAATCGAGTCAAGATGTCATACATGAGTCCTTCCCGTTTGAACATACTTATGAAATTGCCTCTGTTCCTTGGTTTGCTGATATCGTCAATTACCTTCCTTGTGGGGAATTAAGACCCGATCTAACATCCCAAGAGAGGAAAAGGTTTTTGGCTACTTGCAGGCAATATTATTGGGAAGACCCTTACCTCTTCAAGTTGGGAAAGGACGAGGTGATTCGGAGATGCATCCCGGATGTGGAGCAACAACAAGTGTTGAGGCTTTGCCACGAAGCCCATTGTGGTGGGCATTTTGGTGGACAAAAGACGGCTCATAAGGTCCTCCAATCCGGTTTGTTTTGGCCCACTCTTTTCAAAGATGCTCATTCTTTATATCTTGCTTGTGATCGGTGCCAAAGAGTTGGGAACATTGGGCGCAAGAATGAAATGCCCCTCACGAGCATTCTTGTTGTGGAGATTTTTGATGTGTGGGGCATAGATTTCATGGGCCCCTTTCCTATGTCTTACGGTTTTGAGTATATCTTGCTTGCCGTCGATTATGTGTCCAAGTGGGTTGAAGCCATCCCCACAAGGACATGTGATGCTAATGTCGTCTTGAAGTTTGTGCAGGAGAACATATTATGTAGGTTTGGATTTCCCAAGGCCATAATCAGTGATGGAGGCAAACACTTCTGCAAGAAGCTTTTTGAGAAGCTTATGAGGAAAAACGGCATCACTCACAAGGTGGCCACACCCTACCATCCCCAGACCTCGGGGCAAGCCGAAACAAGTAATCGGCAAATAAAGGGCATACTGGAAAAGACGGTCCAACCCTCCCGTAAGGATTGGTCTCTTAAGCTCAATGATGCCTTGTGGGCGTATCGCACCGCTTTCAAATGAATCCTGGGAATGAGCCCCTACCGCCTTGTCTACGGTAAAGCATGCCACTTACCGGTGGAGGTTGAGCACCGAGCATATTGGGCAATCAAGGCCACAAATTGCGACCTTACAACCGCGGGGAAGCACAGAGCATTGCAAATGGAAGAGCTCGATGAATTACGCAACGAGGCATACGAGAATGCAAGGATCTACAAAGATAAAGTCAAGAGGTTGCATGATAGCCGTATTGTGCCAAAGAATCTCCAACCCGGAATGAAGGTTCTTTTGTTCAACTCAAGGTTGAAACTCTTCCCGGGCAAGCTCAAGTCTCGTTGGAGTGGCCCTTTCATTCTTAAGGAGATTCTCCCCCATGGCGCTGTGATATTAAGCAAAGAGAACAATGAAGAGACGTTTACCGTCAACGGGCATAGGGTGAAGCCCTACTTGGAGCATGAAGTGGTTGCCGTTGTAGTGGAGTCCCAAGCACTCCACGATCCAACGTTTTGACAAGCTTAATATCGTCGAGCTCTCGACCTTAACTAGAGCGCTTCGTGGAAGGCAACCCACGTTTCTTCTCTTCTCTTTTCCTTTTTATTTTGTGTGGAGTGAGTCCTTGAGGTGTTGTATCCTGTTGTTGCTGGTTTTAGTTGGGTTTTCATTGGTGTTCTATTGTGGTGTTGCAGGAAATAGGCTTACCGGACTGTCCCCGAGCTTGAAGGATGTGATTTTGGCTGCTGGATAGCAAAAATCAGCAAAAGGCCGAAGGGGGGGCGGCGGCGCCGTCTCACGGCGGCCGCCGTACACGGCGCCGCCTCACGGCGGCCGCCGTACACGGCGCCGCCGCCTCACGGCGGGCGCCGCAACTTGCACACCACCAAAATCTTCAACCAATTCACAAAACGCCGAAGGGGGGGAAGGCGGCGCCGTCTCACGGCGGCCGCCGACCACGGCGCCGCCGTTCCACGGCGGGCGCCGCCACATTTAAAGTTGCCATTTCCCACAAATCCCGAAGGGGGGTCACGGCGGCGCCGTGCCACAGCGGCCGCTGTCGCCCTCCCCAAACCCAGCCCAGCCCTAACCCAACTCAGCCCGGCCCGGCCCATCCCCTTTTTAAAGACCCAAACCCTAGCCACCCATACACACCTTCCGCCTCTCTCTCCCACGCCTCTCTCCTTTCCTTCCCAAACTCCTCACCACCACCACCACTTCCACCACCCTCAGCCACCACAGCCCAGCCCAACCACCATCAACACCGCCACTCTCCGCCACACACCCACAGCCGCAGCTGCCGCCGCAGCTCCGTCCAACACCGCCACCCATACTCACCTCCGCCACCACTCTCCCTTCGCCTCCAACCACCACCAACCTCCCTCCCCGTCGCCCTGCACAGCAGCAGCAGCCCGGCAGCCCGCCTCCTGCCGCTACCCCTCCACCACCTTCAGCAGACCACGGCCGCCGCCGTGCTCCACTGCTGCCGCCGTCTCCACAGCAGCCCGCCGTCTGCACGGCCATCGCCGTCACCACAGCTGCCTCCGTCCGCCTCCTTCCATGGCGAATCTCACCACCTACAAGTGCCGCCGCCACCTCGTAGTCGCCGACGACGAAGATGAGGCCCCACCTAGCCCTCCGGCCTCTTCTAGCCGTCAGCCGGCCTCACCTATCCGCCCTCCTCGTCCTCCCACGCCACCAACGGACAACCGCCATGTCTACAATGCCCCGTTCGCCATCTTTGAAGATTGGGAGGGTACTCGGTGGAAGGAACTAAAAGGGAAGCAAGTCACCCAACCTCGCTGTCTCGATTGGCCATTGCTCTGAAGGTTGAAGCTTGACCAAGCCATCGAGACACATTTGAAGAACCTGGGACTCTTCAAGTTCTCACAAACGACGCCGCCGGGTTTGCTCCCTTTACATCTGGAGTTCCTTTGCACTCTCAACATGACCGCCGACAAGTCCGAGCTTCATTGTCACATGCTCAATACGCCATGCGTCGTCACCTACCAGATCATGAATGAAGTCTTTGGGTTTCACCCGAGGCGTTTGAAGGGAATCCCGGATACGTGGGTGCCCTCTAAAGCTTGGACAGAATTGACGGGTTTGCCCACTTGGACCGGCCAGGGTGCCCCGAGCAATCAACTCATAGACGCCGACATCGGCGTGCTACACAAGTTCTTGTCCTTCTGCATTGTGGGCAAGGAACAGGCAAACAAAGTGAATGCGACCGAACTCTATATGCTATGGTGTGCAAAGCGCAAGAAGACGATTGACGCCACCACCATCATTTGGAACCAGCTTCACAGCATGGCCCGGTACGGGGGTTTCAAGCCCTCCCTGACCCCAATCTCTACCGCCCTAGCCCTCCATTTCCGCCTCTTCCCGCCGACCCAGGTCCCCGCCCACCTGCGCGCCTCTGAGACAAGGACGATTGATCGCTCTGAGCTAAAGACATTTGTGGCCTCTGATTTCACCATCATTCCACAGGCCAAACGCCCCAAGGTTTGTGCAATCTTGCAGCAATTTAACCGGGGCGAGGGCACGTCATCCTCGGCGCGCCATGTTTTAGATGACGACGATGAGGCCGATGATGCCGAGGAGGAGGAGCCTGTGCCACCACCTGCTTTCGTTTATGATCCTGAGGCCGGCCCTTCCAATGCCTTTCAGCAGTTTCAGGCCCACTTTGACGAGTCATTTGGCCAGTTCCGCTAGGAGGTCTACTCCCGTTTCGATACAGTGCAGGACTCGGTGGGCGGCATCTACAACAGGATCAACGACATCTATGGTCATCTGGACCAGCTTGGTGGCCAAGTGACGCCCATGCAGCAACAGTTGGGCGACATCTATGGCCGTGTCAATACCATCGGCGAGGACGTCACGCGTTTGCGTGACCAAGTGTCGACATATGATGCTCGGTTTGCCCATTACAACCAGGGCCTCACCGACGCCAACCAGGGCCTCACCGACACCAACTACTACTGTAACACCCCGTGTTTTGAGAAGCTATTTGTGCCCTAGCTCGAATTTAAATTGAGTTTTAAATAGTAGCTAGAGGAATTATGCACGTGGGCGAATAAATGAGATAAGAAATTTTTAGAGTTTAATAGGAGGCGATATTATTTTCTCGAGTCTTATAAATTCTCTTATTGAGAAACCTATCTTCGCCCTATATTTTTATTAAAATGTCTATGTGATATAAATATTTTACTTGGTAGAATATTCACATATGATTTATTGATGCATTGTTATTATGATATTAGATATATCATAATAGAGATAATTTTTCCTCACATGAATAAATATATTTTCATGAGATATATTTTTCCCACATACTAAATAAGAGTTATAATTATTCAAGTATATATATATATATAGATATATATATATATATATACACACCTATCTCTCTTTCTCTCTCACTCTCTCTATCTCTCTCAATCTCTCTCACTCTTTCTCTCTCACTCTCTCACCCTTACGCAGCACTAGCTCCCTCCCCACTCTCCCACATTATTCTTCTCTTTCCCATCAATGGAAATCACATGCACCATTAAAGAGCCCCTAAAAAGCTAATCTAACTAGCCAACTCATTCCTCCACACTTTAAGCTCACAAGCACATGCACACCTCTCTCTCATCTCCCTCCCTCTCTTATTCTTCTTTATTTTCAGCAGCCCTCCTCCTCCTCCTCACTCCACCACACTTCTTTTTCTTGTTCCACCAAATATAGTAAGAACCAAGGTTTCTTAAAGTGTTCATCTTCAAGCTCAAGCTCCAAGCATACTACGCATCATCTTCTACTCCACCTCCATTGATCTTGTTGGTAGCAACCTCAATCCTCCTCTTATGTTATATATATATTTTCTTGTGGTATAAGCATGTATATTGATGCATAATTGAAGCATGATGAGTTATTAGTGTGAAAATGCATGAGAATGGTGATGAAAGTATAGATCTATGATGATATGTGTATATGTTGTTGTTTCAACCATTTTGAGAAGTTTTCTTACGTTCTGGACTGATCGGTCGACGAGGTTTCCCTCGTCCAAAACTCTTCCAAATTTTACAGTGTGTCGATATATGTGTCTTGAGGACGCTGGTAAAATTTCAAGTCATTTGGACTTCTTTTACTACCTTTTTAAAATGCAAAACGTTTACTGCGCATGTCCACCGGAAATTTAGAAAGGCAGTCCCTAGAGTCACACTTTTCAGTAACTTTCAAAAACATTCAGCCTCCCAAATTTTTATGATAGAAAGATACATGTATTATACTGATTTACACCAAATTTCAAACCATTTGGCCAACGTTTACTATTTGTCAAAAATCATAGCTTCCAGTCGTGCAAAACTGCCGAATCTGGTAGACTGTGGGAAAACACCCATATCTCGTAAACCACTTGGAGTTTTTCACTCTACTTTTTTTTAAATAAAACTAGACGCAGACAGGTTTTCAACAGTGTAAGTCTCGAATCTAGGAGATTTCTGAGTCAAAACAGTTTATTCGTTAAAGTTGAGGCAGAGCAGAATGATAAACTGTAGGAGTCTGAAAATTTCTACTTTGTAATTGTTTTGAGGATTTTAAAGTTTTGGTGGATTAATACACCATGTTATGTCATGAAAATACTACTAGAAAATTTTATATTTATTTCCAAGCTTACGTGAATATTTGGGAATTTACTTACAAGGAAAAAGATTTCGAGTTCATAGGATTATTTTTTTTAAGTCATTTGACTATTGTGATAAATCGTGAAAATGTATTATGTGGAAATTGATTATTGCAAAGTATGAATGACTATTTGATGTTTATGAATGCTATTTACCTAGGATTGAGAGTCTTTTAATTGGATAAGATATCTAATTAAATTGAGAGGTCCAATTGGGTAAATAGTAGATAGGTTATAAGATGAGATTAAGCATATGATGAAAGCATAAGTATTGAGATATTAGTTAGATGAAATTCTAACTAGAGTTTATTTTGTCACATGACAATCTAAACCACGTGCGCCACCAAAGGTTCGAGTGACGGCCGGCGTTAGTACGACTCTGAGCATTACGTCATCGACCCCTGAGACAGGTGGGCTTTATTCTAACTCTATTATGGCTAGCTACCATGATAATGAGTACAAATGCAAATTCTTATGAAAATGAAGCATGTTGAAGCATTATTGATGAATCTTATGAAAATGAAGCATGTTGAAGCATTATTGATAAGTATTATGAAAATTGTCAACTTGCCATATTTATTATTGATGAGAATGAGATATGGTATGTTGCCTCTATGAAAGACATGATTATGATCATGATGCAAGATATCGGCCTTTGACTGATTTATATGACAGTAAAGGTTTTGTGCGCAGAGGTGATCGTGAGCCGTCTCTAGTCGGCCGGTCACGGTGATTTGAAGGAGGCCTCCTTCTCTTCACCTTATATATATATATTATATGAGTTCTCATAGTTGGCACATACCGTGAATATATAATGTCTGCAGACTAATGATATTATTATGATGATGCAAATGAGTTTATGACAGAAAAACATGAACAGGTATTTTTAATCTCAGTTAAATCCTGTTGATGCATTGAAAAGGGCAAGATTGACATATAGCTCTAAGAGCAACATTTCAATTATTTCCGGCATGAGTCCACTGAGTGCTTTTTGGTACTCAGCCCTGCATGTATTTCTAAATATGCAGGTCTGGCTTGGCGCGAGGATGGGTGAAAGCTGTTGGAATTGTCAGTTGGCTGTGTCTTTCCTATGTCTCATATTTATCTTTATAAGCTTTGACTCTATAAGAATTTGAACTCCCTGCTATATGTCTTCACACATATAGTAACGCATCTCGCTGCATAACTCTGATGAAACTCTTTATTTAATTTGCTTATGTCTGTAATATCCCTTAAGGGAAATACTTCTCAGACCCTTGCTAAGTTTCAATGGCTTAATCATGTTTACCCAAGCTAGTAATTATTTTGGTCTTGAAATCCTTCTTTAAAATGAGTAAAGTTTGCAATTGCTTCCGCTAAAACAAGATGTATTCCTATTTCTTTCACTATTTCTTTTATTAGTCGTACGATACTTGGTATACGCTATCACTGGCTATATCGGGCTGCGACAGAGTGGTATCAGAGCAGCTCGTCTGCTCTGAGTATAATCTCTTATAGAGTCTTTTTTTTGATTGAGTCTAAGCTAGAGTCTTAGACTAAAAGAGCTATGTCACTGACAAGAGCCAACACCCCATCTCCGCCAGCTTGACGAGGTATGCAAGTTAAAGTTTAAAGTTACTTATGAGCATGAGATATGCAATTGATAAGTTGATGATATTTATAAGTTGAGAAAGAAGCATGATTAGTACATGATGCAATATTATTGATATCTGGTTTTGATTGACTGGATAAGTAAGATGCTGGAAAATTTTTATTGGAATCAATATTGATACCGATGCACTACGAGAATCCTAGAGGAACACCGACAAACGAGTATGTTATTGAGTAATAAACGAGTAAGTCATTCTTGACTTAGTAACACGAGTTGTTATTCTAGCATGGCAGACGGATTCGACATAGTACAGGCTTTCTATGACTGTACTTTGGAGCACCACGAGACTATTGGAGAGTTCTTAGCACGCTTCCACCACAGGTGGATTGACGCCGTAAAGCATGGAGTCACGGCTCAGCTGGCCATGCAGATACTGCCATATAGGATGCCACCCCACTGGCAGGCTTGGTGTCTTTTCATCGCCCCAGACTTCTATAGCCCGTTGGCACCGGGAGGTTTTGAGGCGCGATTCCCGGAGTACCTAACCATTCTGTTGAGCCGGTTCGTGATGTATGCGAACCCACCCTACTTTTACCTGACGGAAAGTGACACCCGAGAGGGTGAGGCAGAGAGTCAGCCTTAGGGTCTTCCTGAGACTGAGGATCCTTTTATGGCATTGGGACTAGACCTCCTTAGCTCCCAGCCGATTGATGACCCTATTCCTTCACTTCCTCAGGGCACTTTGCCCGAGGAGGAGATTTCTCCTATTGATATCTTGGTTACCCCTATGACCATAGACACCACTGAGGCCATCGATACCACCGAGCAGCTGATGAGCCCCATCCGTGAGACCCTCCCTGTTCCTCCCCCCCTACGGTTGGAGAGGGCGAGATTACTATGGCTGATGTTGATCCATTCGCACCAGGACCTTCACGACCCCAGGGGACAGCTAGAGACACGGAGGACGACACAGGATCAGTCTCGGTTGTTGGGACTCTCATCTCACAGCCCTTGGATCTTTCTAACATGGGCCAAGCCTTCGAGACGGACGTCCCTCGAGGAGATCCGATTCGAGAGAGAGCCGCCTTCGACCCTTTTCACCGTGCCGACTCTGACAGTGAGGATGGTGTGCCGTATGTGCCCCGATTGGGTGACGCTCGAGCAGATGTCGGTGATGATGCTACGGAGGATGGGAGTGACGATAGTAGCCGGGGTGATGGTAGAGGTCATGGGTGGATATGGTTTTGATATGATGGTATTTGAGTAGAGATGTATATATATGGTAGCTTTGTCTAGATAGCCCTAGATTTGGCTAACAATGGATAGTTCCATCCCAGACCAGGGCTTGTACTTATTTTAGGCCCCTATAGTACACGGGTAACGGATAGTATCTGTACCCAATTGTAGGGCTGCTTGTACATAGACGCAGTATTGATGCAGTAGCTAGGTCTTTAGCAGAGTAGTACTTTGTACTGACCTATAGCAGTTTATAGATCATAGTATACATTTTGTACAAAAGAAGTCCTCGCTGAGGCAATTTTCACGGTATATACATGATGGGCCGAAGTGGCCATTTTTGACTAAATGAGAAATGTGATTACTTGTTTTGATGCATTGTTATGAAGTAATTGTCACTTTGTATACATTGATTGAGTATACTCTATGTGATAATGTATGTATATACATATATATATATATATATATATGAGACGCATGGTATGTTGTGAATTACTCAGCCATAAGACTAGAGTAAGATGATCCTTGTCACATAGAGGAACTTATCTTTTGACCCAAACTTGTAGATTGTCATAATGCCTCCACGAAGAGTGAACAGA
Organism: Salvia miltiorrhiza; assembly: GCF_028751815.1. NCBI lineage: Eukaryota > Viridiplantae > Streptophyta > Magnoliopsida > Lamiales > Lamiaceae > Salvia > Salvia miltiorrhiza. Next base: position 35,672,011 of record NC_080392.1, on the reverse strand, counting down.
GATACACCCGAGAATGAGGAAGAACCCAGAGAACCTACACCGCCGCCTCCACCTCAAGATAGGAGAGTGGAAGAACTTTTCTTAAGACAGAACCCACCGACTTTCGCAGGCACGGGAGACCCTGCTGAAACGGAAGAATGGATTCGTGCTATGGAACGAATCTTTCGATTTTTGAGATGCAACGACGCACAACGTCTTATGTGCGTGTCTTACCAGCTGAAAGGAACCGCCGACTATTGGTGGGAAGCAAAGCAGAAAACTATGACCCCAGAGCAGTTAGATGAACTCACTTGGGAGCTTTTTAAGACTGCTCTATGTGAGAAGTTCATACCCAGAAGCTATAGGAAAAAGAAGGAGATGGAGTTTACCACCTTAAAGCAAGGGAATAAAACTGTAGTGGAGTACGATCGACTATTCTGCGATCTGGCCCGATATGCACCGTATAGAGTGGATACGGATGAGAAGATGTCCGAGTTATTTTGCGCCGGACTGCGACAAGAGATAAGAGTTGTATTGGCAAGTCAAACGGCACTTTCCTACGCCGAGGCCTTGAACAGAGCTCTAGATATGGAGCTAGCAATGCAACCAGAGAAAATAACACACACACCAACGCCTCCATCAGCTCAATATACGCAAGTATCAAACACTCCCTACTCTAACCAAGGACAGAAAGGAAAACGCAAATGGGAAAATCGTGGAAATGAGGGTAAAAAGCCATGGCAAGGTCAGAATGTCCAGGCTCCATTCGTGAAAGGCGATAAATTATTTTATGGTGGACCAGCGACCTCACACCCCGGACACCAAGGGATACCCCCTTGTCCTAAGTGCAACAAGTTACACACAGGAGTGTGCAGAGCTGGAAACCCAAATTGTTTCACTTGTGGGAAACCAGGGCATTACTCGAGCCAGTGCCCCAACCGACAGCAAGGGATGAGTGGAGGAAGACCCAATCAGTTTCCAACCCCACAACTCAGAGCAATGGAGGGAATTCTTCCTCTACCTCAACCACTACAGCAACAACCTTTTCGCCGTCCAAACCAGCCTCATAAGCAGCTACCTGCACCGCAAGCAGGAATACCACCGCAATATCAAAGGATGTATGCTATCAATAAGAAGAATCACGATAAGAACCAAGGAAACTTAACAGGTATTGGGGAACTGAAAGGTGTACCCATTGTTATTCTCTTTGATACTGGAGCATCACATTCTTTCATCTCATATACTTGTGTGGATACGTTAGAGCTGAATGTAGAACCAGCCCAGCTACACTTAAGGGTAGCCACTCCCTTAGGGAAGATCACCACCGTGACACATGTGTGTCCTAACTTAGAATTCGAATTAGGACCTCTTAAGCTTAAGGCTAAGACGTTGAGAGTTCTGCGCATGTGGACCACAGACATCATTTTGGGAATGGACTGGTTAGCAGAACACCATGCGGTGATACAATGCGAGCAGAGACGGATATCATTCCAGCCACCTGGCTTGGAACCTACATGTTTTTATGCCATCAATAGGAAATGGAAGAAGACACCTATCATCTCTGCAGTGCAAGCGAACCAGATACTAAAAGAAAAGGGCGCGACAGCATATTTAGTATACTTGAGCCAAGAAGAGGAAGCACAAATAAAGATTGAAGATGTACCTATAGTGCGGGAGTATCAAGACGTTTTCCCTGATATTCTACCAAGTCTACCCCCGAACCGACAATTGGAATTCACAATCGACTTGGAACCTGGAGCAGCACCAATATCCAAAGCACCATATAGGATGGCACCAGCAGAATTGCAAGAACTGAAGTTGCAACTACAAGAATTGTTGGACATGGGATTCATTCGACCCAGTGTTTCGCCTTGGGGAGCACCGGTCCTGTTTGTCAAAAAGAAAGACGGAAGTTTAAGATTGTGTATCGATTACCGGTAATTAAACAAGGTGACCCTAAAGAACAAGTATCCTTTGCCACGTATAGACGATTTGTTTGATCAACTTCGAGGAGCACGCGCTTTCTCAAAGATAGATTTAAGGACGGGATATCACCAATTGAGAATACGACCTGAGGATATTCCAAAGACAGCATTCCGCACGAGATACGGACACTATGAGTTCATAGTGATGCCTTTTGGATTAACAAATGCCCCCGCCGTATTCATGGATCTCATGAATCGAGTGTTTCACGAATATTTGGATCAATTCGTGTTGGTATTCATAGACGACATCTTGATTTACTCGAAGAATGAGAAGGATCATGAAGAGCACCTTAGAACTGTGCTAGAGAAGCTAAGAGCTGAAAAGCTTTATGCTAAGTATAGCAAATGTGAGTTTTGGCTACGAGAAGTCAATTTCTTAGGCCACATCATTTCAGCTGCAGGAATCAAAGTGGACCCTGCCAAGGTTCAAGCAGTGCAAGAATGGAGATCACCAACGACACCTCACGAGATTCGTAGCTTCCTAGGATTAGCAGGCTACTACCGTCGTTTTATACAAGATTTCTCCAAAATAGCCAAGCCTATAACTCATCTGCTCAAGAAAGAAGTCAAATTCTTGTGGACAGACGAATGCGAACAAAGCTTTCAAGAATTGAAGAAGAGGTTGACCACCGCCCCAGTACTAGCCGTTCCAGAAGCAAACAAGGAATACACTATCTATACGGACGCATCAAAGAAAGGACTAGGTTGTGTACTGATGCAAGAGGGAAAGGTAATAGCTTATGCCTCGCGACAGCTTAGGCCACACGAAGCAAATTACCCGACACATGACCTAGAGCTAGCAGCAGTAGTGCACGCATTGAAAATTTGGAGACATCACCTTTATGGAGTATGGTGTGAAATTTACACCGACCATAAGAGTCTCAAATATTTCTTTGAACAGAAGGATCTGAATATGAGACAAAGAAGATGGCTAGAATTGGTCAAGGACTACGATTGTGGAATCAATTATCATCCAGGCAAAGCCAACGTCGTGGCAGATGCCTTGAGCAGAATGGAACGATCCAAGTTAGGATGTATCCTAACCAAGGAGAATGACTTGGTTAGGGAATTCGAAAGGTTAAGGTTGGAAGTGGTATTTCCACCGCAAACCACAGATTTGATCATGGCGACACTCAGTGTTACCCCCGACCTAAGATCAAGGATTGTTAGTATGCAAAGAGAGGATGAGAAATTGGAAAGATTGCGAGTGAAAATCCGTACCGAGAAGCTTGAGTCATACCAAGAAGCAGCAGATAATGCATTGATGTTTGAGGGAAGAATCTGTGTACCCAATGATGAGAAATTAAGAAATGAAATCATGAGCGAAGCTCATGACACGCCTTACGCAGCACATCCGGGAGGTACGAAGATGTACCAAGATTTAAAAGCAAGATTTTGGTGGGAAGGCATGAAGCGAGACATAGCTTCGTTTGTAGAACGATGTTTAGCTTGTCAGCAAGTGAAGGCATTACACCAACGACCTTATGGCAAATTACAACCGTTAGAAATCCCAGAGTGGAAATGGGACCACATTGCCATGGACTTTGTCACTGCCTTGCCAAAGTCGAATAGAGGGAATACCGCCGTTTGGGTGATCATAGATAGATTGACGAAAAGTGCTCACTTCATACCGATTCCTGTCACAAGTGGTTCTGAAAAGTTAGCTCAAATATACATTCGTGAGATAGTACGTTTACACGGAGTTCCAATGACGATTACCTCCGATAGAGATACAAAATTCACCTCACGTTTTTGGATGAGCTTACACAGGGAATTGGGTACTAAGTTGAATTTTAGCACAGCTTTTCATCCACAGACGGATGGACAGTCTGAAAGAACTATACAAGTTTTGGAAGATATGATTCGGACTGTAGTGTTAGATAGAGGAGCTCAATGGGAACAAGTGTTACCCCTGATTGAATTTGCCTACAATAATAGTTTCCAAACGACTATTAACATGGCACCATATGAAGCCCTCTATGGAAGAAAATGTAGATCTCCGCTTTATTGGGATGAAGTAGGAGAAAGAAAAGTGTTAGGTCCTGACGCAGTGGAAGAAATGATCACAACTGTGAGACAAATTCGGCAACGAATTAAAGAAGCTCAAGATCGCCAAAAATCTTATGCCGACACTAGACGCACAGAGATTCAGTTTGAAGTGGGAAGTAAAGTCTTTTTGAAAGTTTCCCCTTCTCGAGGGATTCACCGATTTGGTATAAAAGGAAAGCTCAAGCCTAGATTTATAGGCCCATACGACATATTGGAAAAAGTAGGCCCTGTTGCCTATAGACTCGCGTTACCTCCAAATTTCGCGAATGTTCACAATGTCTTTCACGTGTCGCAGTTGAGAAAATACGTGTTTGACCCGAAGCATGTTATTCATCGAGAGGATATATCTCTTGAACCAGACCTGAAATATGAAGAAAGACCCGAAGCTGTGTTGGATAGAAAGATCCAACAATTGAGAAATAAGTCACTTGCCTTAGTCAAAATACAATGGAGACATCACGGGCAAGAAGAAGCAACTTGGGAATTGGAGGATAAAATGAAGGAAAAATATCCAGAATTGTTTCCCGAAGGTGAGATTTCAAATTTCGGGACGAAATTTTTTTTAAGGGGGTAAGGATGTAACACCCCGTGTTTTGAGAAGCTATTTGTGCCCTAGCTCGAATTTAAATTGAGTTTTAAATAGTAGCTAGAGGAATTATGCACGTGGGCGAATAAATGAGATAAGAAATTTTTAGAGTTTAATAGGAGGCGATATTATTTTCTCGAGTCTTATAAATTCTCTTATTGAGAAACCTATCTTCGCCCTATATTTTTATTAAAATGTCTATGTGATATAAATATTTTACTTGGTAGAATATTCACATATGATTTATTGATGCATTGTTATTATGATATTAGATATATCATAATAGAGATAATTTTTCCTCACATGAATAAATATATTTTCATGAGATATATTTTTCCCACATACTAAATAAGAGTTATAATTATTCAAGTATATATATATATAGATATATATATATATATATACACACCTATCTCTCTTTCTCTCTCACTCTCTCTATCTCTCTCAATCTCTCTCACTCTTTCTCTCTCACTCTCTCACCCTTACGCAGCACTAGCTCCCTCCCCACTTTCCCACATTATTCTTCTCTTTCCCATCAATGGAAATCACATGCACCATTAAAGAGCCCCTAAAAAGCTAATCTAACTAGCCAACTCATTCCTCCACACTTTAAGCTCACAAGCACATGCACACCTCTCTCTCATCTCCCTCCCTCTCTTATTCTTCTTTATTTTCAGCAGCCCTCCTCCTCCTCCTCACTCCACCACACTTCTTTTTCTTGTTCCACCAAATATAGTAAGAACTAAGGTTTCTTAAAGTGTTCATCTTCAAGCTCAAGCTCCAAGCATACTACGCATCATCTTCTACTCCACCTCCATTGATCTTGTTGGTAGCAACCTCAATCCTCCTCTTATGTTATATATATATTTTCTTGTGGTATAAGCATGTATATTGATGCATAATTGAAGCATGATGAGTTATTAGTGTGAAAATGCATGAGAATGGTGATGAAAGTATAGATCTATGATGATATGTGTATATGTTGTTGTTTCAACCATTTTGAGAAGTTTTCTTACGTTCTGGACTGATCGGTCGACGAGGTTTCCCTCGTCCAAAACTCTTCCAAATTTTACAGTGTGTCGATATATGTGTCTTGAGGACGCTGGTAAAATTTCAAGTCATTTGGACTTCTTTTACTACCTTTTTAAAATGCAAAACGTTTACTGCGCATGTCCACCGGAAATTTAGAAAGGCAGTCCCTAGAGTCACACTTTTCAGTAACTTTCAAAAACATTCAGCCTCCCACATTTTTATGATAGAAAGATACATGTATTATACTGATTTACACCAAATTTCAAACCATTTGGCCAACGTTTACTATTTTTCAAAAATCATAGCTTCCAGTCGTGCAAAACTGCCGAATCTGGTAGACTGTGGGAAAACACCCATATCTCGTAAACCACTTGGAGTTTTTCACTCTACTTTTTTTTAAATAAAACTAGACGCAGAAAGGTTTTCAACAGTGTAAGTCTCGAATCTAGGAGATTTCTGAGTCAAAACAGTTTATTCGTTAAAGTTGAGGCAGAGCAGAATGATAAACTGTAGGAGTCTGAAAATTTCTACTTTGTAATTGTTTTGAGGATTTTAAAGTTTTGGTGGATTAATACACCATGTTATGTCATGAAAATACTACTAGAAAATTTTATATTTATTTCCAAGCTTACGTGAATATTTGGGAATTTACTTACAAGGAAAAAGATTTCGAGTTCATAGGATTATTTTTTTTAAGTCATTTGACTATTGTGATAAATCGTGAAAATGTATTATGTGGAAATTGATTATTGCAAAGTATGAATGACTATTTGATGTTTATGAATGCTATTTACCTAGGATTGAGAGTCTTTTAATTGGATAAGATATCTAATTAAATTGAGAGGTCCAATTGGGTAAATAGTAGATAGGTTATAAGATGAGATTAAGCATATGATGAAAGCATAAGTATTGAGATATTAGTTAGATGAAATTCTAACTAGAGTTTATTTTGTCACATGACAATCTAAACCACGTGCGCCACCAAAGGTTCGAGTGACGGCCGGCGTTAGTACGACTCTGAGCATTACGTCATCGACCCCTGAGACAGGTGGGCTTTATTCTAACTCTATTATGGCTAGCTACCATGATAATGAGTACAAATGCAAATTCTTATGAAAATGAAGCATGTTGAAGCATTATTGATGAATCTTATGAAAATGAAGCATGTTGAAGCATTATTGATAAGTATTATGAAAATTGTCAACTTGCCATATTTATTATTGATGAGAATGAGATATGGTATGTTGCCTCTATGAAAGACATGATTATGATCATGATGCAAGATATCGGCCTTTGACTGATTTATATGACAGTAAAGGTTTTGTGCGCAGAGGTGATCGTGAGCCGTCTCTAGTCGGCCGGTCACGGTGATTTGAAGGAGGCCTCCTTCTCTTCACCTTATATATATATATTATATGAGTTCTCATAGTTGGCACATACCGTGAATATATAATGTCTGCAGACTAATGATATTATTATGATGATGCAAATGAGTTTATGACAGAAAAACATGAACAGGTATTTTTAATCTCAGTTAAATCCTGTTGATGCATTGAAAAGGGCAAGATTGACATATAGCTCTAAGAGCAACATTTCAATTATTTCCGGCATGAGTCCACTGAGTGCTTTTTGGTACTCAGCCCTGCATGTATTTCTAAATATGCAGGTCTGGCTTGGCGCGAGGATGGGTGAAAGCTGTTGGAATTGTCAGTTGGCTGTGTCTTTCCTATGTCTCATATTTATCTTTATAAGCTTTGACTCTATAAGAATTTGAACTCCCTGCTATATGTCTTCACACATATAGTAACGCATCTCGCTGCATAACTCTGATGAAACTCTTTATTTAATTTGCTTATGTCTGTAATATCCCTTAAGGGAAATACTTCTCAGACCCTTGCTAAGTTTCAATGGCTTAATCATGTTTACCCAAGCTAGTAATTATTTTGGTCTTGAAATCCTTCTTTAAAATGAGTAAAGTTCGCAATTGCTTCCGCTAAAACAAGATGTATTCTTATTTCTTTCACTATTTCTTTTATTAGTCGTACGATACTTGGTATACGCTATCACTGGCTATATCGGGCTGCGACAACTACATCGCCGACCTCGAGAGGCAGTGGGCCGCCTTCTCCCTGCAGAACCAGGACCAGTTCTGGCACCCTCCCCCGGGCCCCCCTCGGGGCCCCAACTGAGCGTCCCTTTTACCCACTTTTGTACATATATTCTTGTTTTATGATGTCCTCTGTTGTGGGTTTTTGTGGTTGCTCGTTTTACAGGTTGTGGTCGCCGCCCTCTCTACCGCCGTCGCCGTGTTGACTGCACTCCTATCCAGGGATGTTCTTAAACTTTCTCTTTTTGTGCCCTGAGGACAGTGCAAGTGTTTCTCTGTGGGGGAGGGGCGTGATTTATGCGTTGTGGGGGTTTTATGGTTTTGTCTTGGTGGTGTTGTTGATTGTGCTGCATGCGGAGTTTTTGATGCGTTATCACTACGTTGCATGCTTGGTTGTGGTGCCCTGTTTGCTTGTCTTGGGGCGAATGGTCCCCTCCTATTGTTTTCTTGCCTGTTTTTAAGTATATCACATGATTGATGGTGATTCACTGGCGATTCTGGATTGTGTCTGTTTGGTTTGTTGTCCTTGTTTTCCTGATTGATTTGTTCCCAATGAAGTGTAAGTAGTTTAAGGTTTTGGTGCAACACCCTGATGAGAAACTCTTGACGTGATTTGTCCGGTAGAAGCTAAGGGGAGTGTTTTCAGTGCAATTTCCTAATATCTGTCTCTATTTTGAATTGTTTGGTTGGTTGTTGAGTTTCTGATAGTCTGGGTCTTTGCTCCTCTAATGATTTCATTATGAGCATGGGAAACCACACGAGAACATTTTGGATCACCTCCAAAAGTGCAATCTCGTGAATTATGGCCCACTTATTAAGAGCAAAAATAACTTGACCCAAAAAAAAAAAAGAGTAATGTGAAAAGTGAAAGAATTTGAAAAAGGAACGAGACATGATTGTAAAGGAAATTGCATTAGGAAATTCACCCTTAGCGGAGAATTGGGTCTGATAGGATTGAGTGGTATCACCTTGTTGTTGCACTTTTAAATCTTAGCTTTGAACACTTGATTGGGGGACATTGATTTCTTGAAGGACTTGGATTGGTTTGTGTTTGCTTGGTGAGAAGAATCGCTTGTGGGTTTTCTTTCGATTTTGTGTTTGTTGCTTGAGGACAAGCAAGGATTTAAGTGTGGGGGGGTTGTTTACCTCGTTTTTGGGCAGTATTTGCTAGTGTTTCTACCGTGCATTCGAGCATGTTTTATACCTCTTTACCTAATTTTTCACGTGCTCGATGATCTTTTTGGTGTATTTTTGTCGTGTGCAGGATTCGTGAGTCGTTTAGCATTTTCAGCATCGTTTCGAGCGACTTTCGGAAGCAGACTCACGGCCGCCGCCGTGCCACGGCCGCCGCCGTCCAGACGGCGACCGCGGCCTCACGGCGCGGGCCGTGCTCTCCTTTGAAGGAATCCACGAAGGGCCCTCACGGTGGCGCCGTCCCACGGCGGTCGCCGTCTCACGGCGGCCGCCGCCCCTGTGCAATTCCGGCAGTTACGTTTCAGCTTATAAAAACCGATTTTTAGGGTTTTATTTGACATCTTCGAACTCAGCAGCCTCTAGGGCGATTTTCCACAGTTTTTCTAAGGTTTTTAGAGCTTCAAACATTTACTTTCGCTTTTGGATTCATTGGATCGCTTGTGATGCCAACTCTCATCTCATTGGATTAGTTTTCCTTGGATTGCTACGTTGTGTAAGAACCGATTTATTTACCTTAGTAATTTGAATCCCTTGGTTTATTTAAATTCTTGTTTATTGCTTTTGATGAATGTGATGATTTGAGTTTATGATCGTTGAATCTTTATAATTTACGAGTATCGTTAGATCGTTATTGTTGCTCTCGGTTTTCTTTCATTGAAGAATGTTATTCCTTTATTTTATGGAGATTAAAGCTTTCTTGAATTTGAATCTTATGCTTGATTTAGTTCTTGCCTAGTTAGTTTTTACTCATTGATGTTTATGAGTTTACGATCGTTTGGTTTAGAATTCGAGATTGGAACCCTAGTTGATAGTTTTCTTGTTTAATCCTTGTGTTCTTAAGTTGTTCTTTTCTACTGCATTAGTTAATGTTTATTGCTCCTTCTGTTTATGCTTTGGTGATTAGAGAGCGAGATAGTGACAGACCCAATTATCTGATTAGAGTGTTTAGATTTCCTTTAAGTTCCTTGTGAGTAACACGATTAGAGCCCTGCTAAGTCTTCCTTGTGAGACGACTTGAGTCACCTTACCACCCTAGGACGACCTCGTATAAATTCGAGTCCATCCGCTAGGTGTTTTTGGATGAGTCAATCTTCATAGTTTAGTTCCATCTTCGTCCTCCGACTTGCTGAACTCGTCCATGAATTGCAAGACAAATTCGGACTCATCCTAGACGTCCACAAAAGAGAGTGAAACCCCAAGTTGAATCATAAAAATTTCGTCTCAAACACTCTCAATTGATTCTATAAAACCTAGAGTTCATGAACTAAATAAGAAGGAGAGAGTGAGAATGAAACAATGCAGAACACTCCCGCTATTAAATGCTAAGTATGCCCCAATTATTAAAAATAAATAAAAATGAATATTTTGGACGGAATGTAATGACCGTTGAGCCATCAGACGAATTTGTGTACTAATCTGTACCTTAAGGAGTTAAACGCAACGAACGTTGTCATAGGGTTATTTTTGCTCAAGGGGGGACAACTTTTAGTTTGTATTTGATATTTAACCCTCAAATTAAAGCTCTTATCGTGATCTTTAATTTGATATGCATATTAAATATTTTATAATTAGTCGAATTTCACTATTTCAGAAAGAAATAAAACAAAAAAATTAAGAAGATAAAGAATATTGAAATAAAAAGAAAAAAATATAATTTACAAAGAAACCTTCAGTCTTATTATAACTACAAAATTGCCTCTCAATTTTAAAATTGATTTCAAATTGAAAGTTGTGTTTTTAATATACTAGCATCTGCACCCGGTGCCATTCACAAAAAATATTTTTAAAATTTTACGTTTATATAAAATTGATATCAACTCAATTATCATATTTATAATATAACAAAAAATTTAAAAATAAAGAAGATTTCACAATTATAAAAATTTATTTTACGAAAAAGGCAAAAAAAAAAGTAAAAAAAAAATGAAAACAAAAATAAAAAAAATAAAAAAAATATATATTCAAAAAAATATGAGAGAGGAGAGAGGAGAGAGAATTTGTTTTTTAAAAAATTTAATCTATAAATAAATATAACTTCTATATTTTAAAGCTATTATCACGCGATCTTTAATTTTATATGCATATTAAATATTTTATAATCAGTCGAATTTCATAATTTAAAAAAACAAAATAAAAAACAAGAAGATAAAGAAAAAGGGAAAAAAATATTATTTACAAATAAACCTTCAATTTTATTAGAACTACAAAATTATCACTCAATTTTAAAAATTGATTTTAAATTGAAAGTTGTTCTTTTACTATATTATAGATTATAGATTAATTGATCAAACAATTAATATGTAATTATTATATTACCAGTAACTATCTAACACATAATATATTTGTATTTTGCATAGTCAAAATGTGGCCTTTACATGCTTAATATAGTTAAAGCCTTGAAGGTGACTTATCTATATCTATATCTATATATATATATGAAACACCAGTTTTTAACGGTAACTTTTTACCGCCAGATTTTCTCTCTCCTTTTATCATTCATTTTATCACACTTTCTCTCTCCTAACTCTCTCATCTCACACGTTCTCTCACCATTTTCATTATATGATTTTTAGCAAATTTTCTCTCACTTCTCTTTTTTCTTTTAATTATTTTCTAAAAATCATCAAATTTGATTCGTGAAAAATATTCAATATGGATGTTAAATTAAAGATCATGACAATATCTTTAATTTGATGTAAAAATTATATTTTAAAAAATTGACACAAAGTTATAATAGTTTGAAATCATAAAATTAATTTATTCTTCTCTCCTCTTTCCTCTCCCCACTCTCCACTCTTTTTTTTAGGAGTTTTGGCAAATAAAATAATGAACTATTTCGAATTTGCAATTTTAACTTGACTTTTAAAGTGTGGCGAATAAAATCATCACCTTTTCAATTTTTGCAATTTAATCCCCCTAATTTTTTTTCGATCGCCAGAGTGTTCAATTGGAGCTTACGTGGATTAGTAAAGAAGATGTCATATTTGTGAGGCCTAAACGATATTGTTTCATACAATTCCAATTATTTTTTTTCCAAATTATAAAGGACTCGTATTATGTATTTGCACCATAATTTCCAATATTCAACCATTTTATTGCAAACGACGACGTAACATAAATATTGCATGGAGAATTAATCCATGTAAACTCTAACTCAACAATTTGAAGATCAGAAAAAATTAGGGGGACGAAATTGCAAAAATTAAAAAGGTTGAAGTCACGTTATCTGTCTTTTATTCTTTTTTTATAGTATTAATTTTATTTTTATAGTGTTTTTTTTATCATATTAGCTCATCTAAAATTTATAGATGAATAATTAATTATATCATCTTAAAAATTATATTTCAGATATGGTTAAATTTATTAAATCTTTAATTACGTTTGTATTATTTTTTAGGGTTAAATGCATGTAATATCATGAACTTTAGTCGAAATCCAAATTTAGCACGAGCTTCAATTTGCCCAATTTATATGGCTAACTTTGCTCCGTGTTCAATTTTAACACCGATTTATTTTCCGACAGAAATTTCAGAACCACGTGGCAACGACGTGAACCACGTGGCAATGACGTGTCTTCCAAATGACACGTCATAATTTGTAACTTAAAAACGTCCAATTTAAATGTGTAACTTTACTCCGTGTTCAATTTAAATGTGTAACTTTACTCTGTGTTCAATTTTAGCACTGAATAAAGAGAGATATAGAGAGAGAAACGAGCATGGTCGGAGAAGAAGAAGAAGGGGCGGCGAAGAAGAGATAGAGAGAGAGACGAGCAAGCCCTTCACCCCCTCTCTCAGATTCTCCCGTCCCAGCCAATTCTCCCCAAACTCCATGGCGTCTCCAAAATCCAATCGGGAAAGACAGAGATGGTGAGGACACGGAGGTGGCAAGGAGCTGTCGCGCCGATGTGGGAATTGGAGTGTGGAGGTCGGCGGCGGCCATGGGTACTGTTGTGGTCGCTGAAAATCAAGAGGATGTGTGGTATGAATTAGGGATCTAGGATTTTATAGAGATAAGAGGGAGATTTGGGGACTGGTTAGTCGCGGCGGCGGGGCTTGCGACTGCTGTCGCCGGGAAAGAAGGTAGCGGCGTAACCAGAGAAAGAGAGGGATATCGAACCTAGAGATGGGAAAGACAGAGGTCGGATGGAGATGCGGCGGTGGCTGCCAGAGGAGAAGTGAGGCAGCGGCGCCACGCTTGTGATGTCTGGCAGCGGCGGCGGAGGCGAAGTAGGGGCGGCAGGAGGAGGAAGGGGTGGTGTTGGAAGAAGAGTGATCGATAGAGAGAGAAAGAGTGATGAGAGAGAAAGTTTGGCGAGCAAATTGCAGCTTTTGCTCGCTGGCCGGAAGCTTGTGCCGACGAGCCACGTCAATGACACATAGGATCGAAGCGTGTGCCGGCAAGTCACGTCAAAAATCGGTGTTAAAATTGAACACGGAGCAAAGTTAGCCATATAAATTGGGCAAATTGAAGTTCGTGCTAAATTTGGATTTCGACTAAAGTTCATGATATTACATGCATTTAACCCTATTTTTTATATTTATTTATAGGGATAATTGCATAGAATATCACCAACTTTGAAGAAAATCCAAATTTCCCACCATCTTTAAAAAATCCACAAAATATCAAATACTTTCAAGGTTGTCCATTCTCCCCACATTCATCTTCATGATAATTACAAATTTACCCAACATTCAGACAAATTATAAAAAAGACCCCGACATCATCAAAGTAACAACAAAGAACCCCAACATGCTTTCATTCAAGGCAAAATTACCCAAAATTATTATGCAATAATCAAAATATGGCCCAACATGCTTCCGTAACACTTCAAAATAATTCAAAACATAAATCAACAATATATCTTTCGTCGACTGGTCACCTTCAGGAGCTTTTGTCGCGTTTTACGGACTTCCTGCCTCCTCAGCTTTCGTCCAACCACGCACTCGCAAGAGATGGTTGCAACCTTCTTCCTTCACTGTGTTTTCGGCTTTCGCCGAATGGTCACCTTCAGGAATCAGTTTCCCTCCTTCACTGTGTCTCGACGTTAAATACTTTTGTTGATAAATGAAAAGAAAATATTTTTACTCAACCGAAAATTGGGCTAAAATAAAGAGTTAAAAGAGGAATTATAAAATACTTATTTTATTTCATAATAATCTCTCTAGGGGAGGAGACTAACTTGTTTAGCTACTCATAGTAGCTAATTCTTGTATACATAAAATAAAAGAAACTAAAACTAGAATTGAAAAAATTTTGAAAACAAAATTTAAAATACAAAGATAGTTTTCCGAAGAGAGTGTGTTGTGTGAGTAAGGTTGTGAAAATTTTCGATGATCTCTTCTCTCCAGAGCTTGGGTTTATATAGAGGTTTGATGCCCTCTATAATTGCTCGGTAGCTGGCCTTGGATTCCTTCTTCGTGGCCAGCTTGCTTGGATGGTGATAGCCACCTTCTTTTGTTGGCCATTATTGCCGACACTAGTTAGTGCCTTCACATGGAGTTGAACCTTCCTTTATCTTTTTGTGATAATGGTTGGTGAGGTCCATCTACTCCATGCCAAACAAGCGGGAAGGATTTTAGGCGAGCGTGGGTTTGCATATGTTATAATTAGGGTAATTAGATAAAAAGTTCCAAAAGTGGGGTAGTTGTGCAATTTTTTATGTGATGGGGTCAATTTTACATTTTTCAAGAAAAACAGGGGTATAATTTGAAATAGTCAAGAATAAGTCCATGGGCAAATTGAACACAAATCAAAGTATGTGATATAATTTGGATTTTTAGAAGTTCATGGGGAAAATGGATTTTGGACATAGTTGGTGATATTATACGCAATTATCCCTTATTTATATTAACATATCTATTATTACTATTTTTAATTAAATATTATATTAGATTTACATTTACTATATATTGAACATCAAAATGGCTCATTGAAAAATTATTAATTGGAGAATCAGTATTTGATCCTATTTAAAAATAAAAAAATAAATTGAACTGCTTAATTTTATAGTAGCACGTCTATTTAAATTTAAAAAGATCGTGTATATTAATTGAAAATGAATGACAATTACATCATGTTCAACCCTTGTTTTTCCATTAATCGATTGATAAAAAAATATTTGTTTGTAAAGCAACACAAAATAAAATTTAAATGCATATAAAGATAAATATTGTCATATTTATTCAAATTACTTGGCACACATAAACTTACAACTCATCAGACTTTTCTCTCGACGACCCGCTGCTGATCGCTGAGCTTCTCTTCGGCGCTCCGGGAGGCTGACGACCCGAACGCCGCGTCGCTCGCTGCTCGCCCAGTCGCTCGTCGCCGCGCTGCCCCGACGCGACTCACTCGCCCAGTCGCCCGTCTGCTGCTATTTCTCCATAGCTCCTGTGCGGGAGAGAAACGAGATCTGGAAATCTGAGTCGCCGCACATTCTCCACCTCCGCGATCTGGAGAGTGACAGCGGCGCCCCTCCTCTGCCTCCGTTCGCCCAGCTTGCTGCAGAGTCGTCGCCCCCTCTCCGATCATCCGCCGCTGCTCTAGCATCCAACGACAGAGCAACTGAGATCTGCACGCGAACAAATACAGCAGCAGCTGCAGCGCGGCTCGTCCGGTGATATCGCAGACACCGCTGCTGCCCGCTTCTCCGGTTGCGCGTATCGGAGCTTCCCCAGCGCTGCATCTCGGTCGCCCACTCCTTCACCCTCGGCACCTCCGTCCGCTGCCGATCTGTTGCAGACGCTGCTCGCCCTCGATTGAGGCGGGCAGCTGGATCCGGCGACCGCAAAACTGCCCCCTTTGTCGCGTCGGATCCCGTCGGAGGGAGAGTTTGATTACCCGATCTGGTGAGTGTTGACTTTTGGTTTTTCTGGTGGCCAATCTTCTGGTGGCCCGAGTTCGCACCTCCGCCACTGGAGAAAGTCCGCTCCCTTCAGGAAAATGCAGTTCCTGGATGAGATCAACGGCACGTCGTCCAACGTCCACCAATCGATGCCGCCAACGTCGCCGAGCAAGTCATCGACGCCAACCATCAACCAATCGATAATGGTTGATAAGACAGGGCTGAATCTGCCGCAAGTTTCCAATAACTTCTCTAATCATAGCCATCGAGAAGTTCATGACAAAGAGCAATTTGCTGCTGAATCTACAAAGGGAGTGGCTGAGGAATCAACAACGACGTCTTTTGCTGGTAGAACTTATGGAAATTCACAGGATCATAAAAACACTACATCCAATACTAGGGTTCCGGATTTGATAAAGGGAAACAATACTAAGAATGCCTCGGCGACGGAGCTTCATCGGCCGAGCATCACTTCTTTTGCTTCGCTTCTGAGGAGACCCCGACAAATTGAACGTACGCCGGATGTGCTTGTTCATCGCTTCACTTCGCTGCAACCGGACTTCTCTGGTGAAATACCCACGCTTAGGGTGCCAAAAGAACATCTGCTGCCCAAGATAAATCAATTTGAGCATGCTTTAATTGGTCGTCTTCTTCTTAGGAAAGGAGAGAAGCCGCGTCTTCTCACGGATCTTAAACGTGATCTTCAGGTGGCTTGGAATATTGACAATGATTGGCAAATCATCCCCATGGGAAAGAGCTTCTACACTATTAAATTTAATACCGCTGAAGACAAGGCGTTAGTTCAGAAAAGCACTTCTTGGGAGCTACCTTTCGGAACCATGCGATTACGCGAATGGGTAAGATTCTTCGATCCCTATAAAGAAATTTCCTCACTTTGTGAAGTTTGGATGCGCATTTATTATTTGCCCTTAGAATTTTGGACTCTGGATGTCATTACGGGTATTGGAAGGGCTATGGGATCACCTATTAAAGTTGATGGGGCTTCTGCACGTGGTGCTGCTGGACATTATGCTCGAATTTTGTTGGAAATTGATCTCTCGCGTCCTCTTCCGGAGGCTTTGCTGGTTGACGGGGAAGAACGTTCATTTCACGTCGAATTTGAATTCGAACAACTCCCGGCCTTCTGCTCTAAGTGTAAGATCACTGGACATTCTATTGATAACTGTAATAGAATGAAGAACAAATCCAAGGAGGACAGCAGGAATGGGAAGGACAAAGACATGTCGCTGGGTAAAGACAATGAAATAATTAACAAGGGAGCTGCCAACGATGTTAGGGCACCTAACTGGAAACCAAAATCTTGGGACCAGAATAGGACTGCCCAAGATCACAGACCGCAGATTGTCACTGAAAATCAGTTTGGGGTTTTGGAACAGGTGGCTGTCGAAGAAGAGCAGATTATAAATCAGTTGGTGGTTTGGAAACAGGTTGCTGTTGAAGAAGAGCAGATTCAGACACCGCGGGGAACAAAGAACCATAATCAGTCGCTGGCTTTAACTGATAGGAATGTTGATTTTGAGGATGTCAGTGGAGATAGATTGACATCGGGTCCAGATATCTTACAGGCGATCACTGTGCCGGTTACGGAAGAGATAGATTCGGGAGACGAGTCTGATGGGCAGTTGGATGGTGGCAATACACGGGCTGAAGCAGATTCACAACAGATCGTCATTTTTGAAAGTTCGGTCAATCAGGATAAAAATTGTGTAAAACAGGAAAGGATGATGGAAAGCGCTATCAAAGCTCAGCGGATAGTGGAAACTTTCAGGAATTTTGAGGCGGAAGCGCAGGTGAAAAAAAGGGGAAGACCGCCGAAAGATTTGGAGGCAAAGAAACCGATGATTCGTGGGGAAGATAGTATCAAGAGTCGTCTCCGGAACTCGGTAGAGCAGCAACCTAATCAGCAACCTAACCAACAGGCTGAAGATTTCATCAAAAATAAACTTTACAAAGCTTGGGAAGCAGGAGATAAACCTCGAGATTTCATTATTACGTCAGGGAGGTCGAAGAATGATAGAGCCCTGAATAATGTGGCGGCCAAGAGTTGGGCAGCTGAAGTGGAATCGGGTGAAAACCCGAACACGAATTCTCAGTCTTTATGATGAATGTCCTCGTATGGAATGTCCGGGGCCTTACGGACGAGTCCAAACGAGTTTTAAAGGGGCATTGCGACTCCTTCTCCCCTGTGATTGTTGGGATTATTGAGCCTAAGACGAATCTCAAGAAGACTTATTCTAGATTTTGGCGTTCTCTGAATCTTATTCCTTGTTTTCAAAATTCAAGACACAACATGAGTTCGAATATTTGGGTTTTTTCTCATCCTTCTGTTACTCATGATGTGATTTTCTCCTCGGAGCAGGTGGTTATCATGAACTGCAGATGGTCGACGTGGAATTTTAAAATCGCGGTGGTGCATGGCGTTAACACGTATGCTGGCAGACGTCGTTTGTGGTTGGATCTTCTGGATCATATTGATGGTAATGTTGTCTTTATTGGCGATTTTAATGCGGTGAAAGGCGCCCATGAAAGAAGTAGTGACTGTATGCCTAACTCTACTTCTTGTGCGGAGTTCTGTGATTTCATTGAAGCCTCCGGTTTCATTGAGGCGCCTACGGTTGGTCTGCATTATACGTGGTCTGGTCGTAGATTTATGCCAACCCATGTGGAGTCTCGTCTGGATAGAGCGATTTATGCTGACTCTTTTGCGAATCTCTGGAGTTCGGTTTTTGTTCAAGCTCTTCCACGTATTACCTCGGATCATTCGCCGCTTGTTCTTCATTGCATGTTGGATGCTCCTCCTCGCCATCGTTTCTTTAAGTTCCTTAACATGTGGACCTTACATCCGGATTTTCTCAATACGGTGGAAGGATCCTGGCATATGGATACCGAGATTGGTTGCCCGATTTTTAAAGTTATGCATAAATTAAAGCGTCTTCGGCAGGTTCTTCGCGAGTGGAATCGGAATGTTTTTGGAAATGTGGATTCTTGTCTCATGAATACTCAACAAGAGCTTTTGGAGATTCAAGATCAGATTGCCAGGGATGGTTACACGGAGGAGCTCTTTGATAAAGAAGTGGAGGCCCAAGCTAAGATCAACGTTGTGCTTTCCAGGCAGAGCTCGCTTTTACAGCAAAAAAGTCGGGTGTCTTGGCTTCAAGACGGAGACAGGAACACAAAGTTCTTTCATGCAATGCTTAGGTTTCGTCGTAAACCTCACATCGTTTCTCACATGGAGATCAATGGTGTTATGAATTATGATCAGACGGCTATTGGAGATCATATCGTGGATTTTTTCTCTTCTTTGTTTTCGACTAGCAGCCATACTAATACTGATATTTCGGCGGTGGAGGCGGTGATTGAGGAGATGGTTGAAAATCGTTATAATAATTTGCTCATTCGCTTGCCGGATGAAGAGGAAATTTCTGCTGTGGTTTTTCAGATGGAGCCGAACAGCTCGCCAGGGCCGGATGGTTTCTCGGGTAAGTTCTTTCAGCATTGTTGGTCGATTATTAAAGTGGATATTTGGTGTGCTGTTCAAGCTTTCTTCAGGAATTCTTATCTTCCTCAAGGCTGTAATTCTAATACCTTGGTGTTGATCCCTAAGAAAGATGTCGTCAATTCGGTCTCGGATCTGAGACCGATTGTTTTGTCCAACTTTCTTTACAAGATTATTACTAAGGTGTTGGCGTCTAGACTGAGTCAGGTTGCTGCTGTTTATGTTTCCCGTCATCAGTTTGGTTTTATTAGCGGCCGTTCCATTCACGATTGTATTCTGATTGGGTCGGAAGGCGTGAACTGTATGCATCGTACGAGCCGTGGTCAAAACATGGCTTGCAAGATTGACATCAATAAAGCTTTTGATACTCTTAACTGGGACTTCCTGCTTAACGTTCTTCGTGTTGCTGGCTATGATCCAAAGTTCATTAGTTGGATTGAGATTCTGCTTCATTCGGCTAGGATTTCTATTATGTACAATGGTCAGCTTAAAGGCTATTTTGCGTGTTCAAGGGGTGTTCGTCAGGGCGATCCTCTTTCTCCGATTCTTTTTGGAATCGCCGAGGATGTTCTTGGTAGGCTCTTTGCAAATTGTGTTAGCGCAGGCACCCTTACACCGATGCAAATGAGACAGGGAATTAATTTTCCCACTCATCTTTTATATGCAGATGATATTCTGGTTTTCTGTCATGCCACGGTCACGAACGCTCATACCATTCAGAAAATTATGGAGTATTATGGTCAAATTTCTGATCAAATTGTGAGCCAGGATAAGTCGCAAATTTTTTTTACTAGCAAAGTTCCTTCTCAGACCTGCAGGGCAATACAGAGCATAATGAGGTTTTCTCAGGGCAATTTTCCGATTTCTTACCTTGGGGTTCCTATCTTTAAGGGCCGTGTACGTGCTTCATATCTTCGACCGATACATGATCGTGTGATCAACAAGTTCGCGAGATGGAAGGGATTACAGTTGTCGATGGCTGGGAGGATTTGCCTGATCAGGTCGGTTATCCAAAGCTCTCTGACGCACTCCATGATGGTTTATAGATGGCCGACAGCTCTTATTAAGGAGCTCGATGCGTGCTGTCGTAATTTTCTTTGGACTGGCAACATCAAGCAGACGCCGTCTTGTTCTGTGAGTTGGAAGAGGGTCTGCTCGATTAAGGAGGAGGGCGGTCTCGGGGTTAGGTCGTTCGCCCTCATGAATAAGAGCTATCTCATGAAAATGGCGTGGAAGGTGGTTGGTGGGCGTGAGTTCGGATATGATTTAATTAGAGATAGATATCTCGATCGATTTGGGTGTAGTAAATCTCTGGTGGCTGCTTCTACTATCTGGATGAGCTTACGTGAGGAAATTGATGGTTTGGTGGCGGATTCGTACTCGTATATTGGTGATGGCGCTTCTACTTCGTTCTGGTATGACGACTGGCTTGGGTATAATCTTTTGAATAAATGTGGTATTCCACATTTTATGCTTCCGTTTCTTACTCAATCGGTGGCAGATTACTTCTATGATGGGGTCTGGCATTTCACGCAAGCCTTTGTTAATGCTTTTCCTGAGATAGTGTGTGATATTTTGCTCACTCCTCTGGGCACTGACGGAGATGTGCGTTTCTGGAAACCCTCGTTGCAAGGGAATGTCACTACTGCGCTGGCCTTCAACAAGCATTGTCATCATTTTCCGAAGGTGTCTTGGGGTTCTTGGCTATGGGAATCCTTTATTCCGATTCGACGTTCCTTGATCTGTTGGCGTCTTCTTCATAATAGAATGCCGACTTATGATCGCCTTATCCGCTACGGTATGATCACGCCTAACGTTTGTTTGATTTGCTTAAAAGGAAGTGAGTCTCAGGATCACCTTTTCTGGAATTGTGAGCGGGTGAAGAATATTTGGGTTACGTTCCTTGGGTGGTTCAATTTCATGCAAGGGTTGCAAGAGAGTGATATTCATAGTTTTTTGGTGGCAGCTTGGCAGTATAAACTTAGTCCCCTCATTGGTAATTTCTGGAAAGCGGGTATCATCACGGTCATCTGGGCCATTTGGATGCAGAGAAACAATTGTATCTTTGATAATCAAAAGTTCGAAGAACGTCGTGTCATCCACACTGTGAAAGTTGCTTTCAAAGAGATTGATAATAACTTTGCTAAATTAGGCTACATGTGGAATTCTTGGTCGGATTATCTGATTCTCCGGGCAGTGGGTGTTAATACCAGGAGTGCTCCTCCTCCGGAGTTTGTGGAGGTACATTGGTGGCCACCGGTGGCGCCGTGGATCAAAGTGAATACTGATGGTTCAGCGACGGGAACTCCGGGAACTATTGCTGCAGGTGGGGTGTTTAGAGATAACTGGAATGTGGTGCGTGGTTGTTTTCACTTCAAAGGTGGCTCGGGTTTTGCCTTTGAAGCAGAGCTACTGGCAGTTATCTCGGCGATTCAAATTGCTCACAATCGTGGATGGCACAGACTTTGGATTGAAGCCGATTCCACCTACGTGATACTCATTCTTAATTCTCGTTCTTTGAATGTGCCTTGGCGTTTTAAGGCGGCTTGGAATAGGATTTTAAAGATGTTAGATGCTTTCTCGCTGCAGGTTTCTCACATCTTTAGAGAAGGAAACAAGGCGGCCGATATAATGGCTAACCAACAACGTTCGGAAGGGTGGTGGCCGCACGAGATTGAGGAGATTAGGGCTGCGGTTCGTCTTGACATGGCTTCGCATAGCCATCTGCGTCAAAAACGGTAGTTGGGGCTGATGGGTGGCTGTTTGGTTCTAACCGCCCGTTTTTTTTTTTTTTTTTTTTTTTTTTTTTTTTTTTCCGTGGGGTGAGAGCCGGGATAGTTTGGGGACGATGGTTAGGCCGGAGTTCCGGAAACTTTCCCTTCCGCTCTTCCCTACTTTCGTTTTGTGTTTAGACGAGTACTCTTTTTCCTTTTCACGGTTTTCCCCACTGGGTTTTCAGTGAAAAGGTTTTAATGAGGTTCGGCCCTTAGTCTGCTCCTTCTGTGCTTTCAAGGGTTTTTTTGGTTTTTTCTTTTCTTTTTTATAAAATCGTCATTTAATAATAAACTTACAACTCATCAATAACACCATTATTGAAATAATATATAATACTCCCTTCGTCCCAAACGAAATGTCTTATTTCTTTTCGGCACGGAGATTAAGAAATGTGTATAAAGTAGATAAAGTGGGTTGGTGGAAATTATTTAAATATTAAGTATAGAGAGGGTGTATTGCCAAAAAAGGAAACATGACATTTCGTTTGGGACAACCTAAAAAGGAAAACAGGACATTTCGTTTGGGACTGAGGGAGTATAAAAGAGAAGTTTGTTTACATCCAATTTTTCTCTCTCCTCATAAACTTTCCCTCCAAATTTTCTATCTTTTTTTAATTATTTTTAAAAAACCATTAATTTATATTATAAAAATCATGCTCAAAATGGATGTTAAATTAAAGATTGTCAAAAGATCTTTAATTTGATATAAAAATTATAAAAAATAAAATTGAGATTATTAAGCTATGATCGATTAAAATATTAAAATTAATTTTTGTTCGCTCTCATTTATCTATAATGTTGAATATCGTACTCTATTTTCATTGTATTTTCGTTTATTGGTGACAAACATAAGCATATGTCATTTTTTTCCTTTTAAAAAAGTTTACATAATTTTTAATTATAATTATTTAAACTACAGTAATTTTTAATGCAATTAAGGGAGGAGGAAACTGTATTAATTTTAATATGAATTTGTAAATATAATATTAGGTATATATCTTAAAATTATAATTTAAAATATTATATATATTTATTTATTTATATAACAATTTAATAATATATGATTTGGACTTTTACAAGCAAAAATTATTATATTAAATAACGATTATTAATTTAATTATATTGATGCTTTAGTGTAATCGTAGTACGTGCGACCGTAAATATATATTGACAATGCAGTTTTTTTTTATGAACGTCACATAATATCAATTTGACTATTGGACCAATGTCGACATGACAATGTCACGCAACAGTGAGTGTTTTTTGTATTTTAATTCAACACCTAGCTTTTAGTTGGTTTCATATAGTTTGATGGTCTACTTTTATAAGCAACGAATAAACGAATATGGTGACGAAGTGCATTTAATTGGTAATTCTTAAAAAAAAGAGTAACAAAGTATTACTTAGATATAAGCAATGTATCGTATTATATTAGAAAAAATTATAGTATAATGTTTGGAAACATGCTGAGAATAATGCTTTAAGCATATGAAAAATTATTTATTTTTTCCTTAATTTTATGATGGAATTTCAGCAATATTTTAGAAAAAAATATTAAATTAATAATTTTCCCACAACCCCTTCTATGTACTCCCTCCGTCCCACGAAGCATGACACAGTTTCCTTTTTTGTCTGTCCCACGAAGCATGACACGTTTCTAAAAATGGCAAAAAATTTACCCTTTATTCACATTTTCACTTTTTCACCTACCACATTTAACACACAAAATACCAATTTCTTAATTCCCGTGCCAAAAAGAAGTGTGTCATGCTTCATGGGACGGAG
The DNA here is from genome assembly GCF_028751815.1 of Salvia miltiorrhiza. Lineage (NCBI taxonomy): Eukaryota > Viridiplantae > Streptophyta > Magnoliopsida > Lamiales > Lamiaceae > Salvia > Salvia miltiorrhiza. The sequence continues at coordinate 35,648,156 of NC_080392.1, read as the reverse complement.
GGAGTATATATTAACAATTCGTCTTTTATTTATACCATGCACAAAAACAATTAATTAAGTACATCATTAAAATTGAAACAATTAATATTATTAGATGATATCATGCACAAAAACAATTAAGTGCATAATTAAAATTGAAACAATTAATATTATTAGATCAAACACCTAAAAATGCTGTGAATTTATTATATACTCATTGTAAAAACAATTATCAATGTAATCAGTTATTTAAAATATTAATAATGGAAGGCCATATTTTACATATTATTATATACCATTATTTTGAGCGACGAGTCAAACAATCCATCTTTTTTTTTAATCGACAATAAACTAGAAAGAGACAAATTCACTTGACGAATCATTTTGTTTGTTCTATTCATACATTGCACAAGGACTACTTTTACACAACCCCGACTTCCAATCCCCACCATATCCGGCAGTTAGAAGCACACTTGCAAATTATGTTTTAGATTTCCATAATCAGAATCAAAATTTAAATTTCGATCGAGATAACTTCATCATTCATATCATAAATCAATCTAATCTTCTATTTATAACACTAAACATAAATTCACCACTCCATTTAATTTTGGAGGTAATAAGTACTCACTGCACATTAATGAACCATAGATGAGAATTAATATGATTGAGGATTTCATGAATTTGTCATAAATCTATGACCCAAAATCTAAAAGTTTAGTTATTTTCAATAATTTTGAATTAAAATAGTTAGATCAACCAACCAATAGCTCGAATTGATATCCACGCGACACTGTAAGAGCTCACATAACATGGAAAATCCATGCAATTGCAAACCACCCTATCTTTATCCCTACTTCATTGACTCTCTTTAAAATTAATTTTATAGGAGTATACATTTTTCTCTCGCTTTCTAAAATTATTTTATTACTTCCTTCCCGTTTGTTTCACTTGATCTAATTATTTTCAATATTATTATTATTTTTATTTATTTACAAAAAAATATTTTAATTTATTATTTCATCCGTTTATAAAAATTCATCATAATTTTTTTTAATAATAATTATTTTTAAAATTCTCACATATTACATATATTGACCATCATGTATTCACCATATTTTGTTAAATATATAGTTTAAATTGAATGAGACCGTCCGAAAAGAAATTCAGGTCAAATGAGACGAAATATAAAATTATACTCCCTCCGTCCCTGAAATAAGTTCCTCTTTTTCCATTTTGGGACGTCCCCCAAATAAGTTCCTCTTTCTTTCTTTCTATTTTTGGACAACTACCTCACCACTAATAATACTTTATTTATTCTTACTTTTCACTTTTTCACCACTCTCAATACTAATTATAACACTTTTTCACCTTTTCACTACTCCCAATACTAATTATAACATATTTTTCTCCACTATCAATACACTTTACCATTTTTCTTAAAACCCGTGCCGTCCCCAAAGAGGAACTTATTTTGGGGACGGAGGGAGTAGTATAGAATTTATTTAATTTTGTAAATGGTTATTTATATCTCTTTCTATATCTCTCTTCTTCATATTTGTTGTTTCTCTCTCTAGATTTCGTATTTACATTATATTTTGGTCTCTCTCTCTTGATTTTCTGTATTTGGAAGAGGGAGTTGTGGAGCCCAAAACTGGTCCTCTGCTTTGCTGGCTTGAAGCTCTCCATTGTTGGTTTTTAATGGGGTTTGTCTGATGAGAGAGACCAGAGTTCAGTTGCCCCAATCAACACACCATAATATTAATAGTAACACCACTTTCTCTTTTTTCTCTTTCTCTACTGCTTCTTCTTCTCTCACTTACCTCTCTCTCTCTATTGGTTTTTGTTTACATTTTCACTCGCACTCCATCGTATCATCATATTCGACATCATCCTCTTGTTATTGCTGCGCAGAGAAAAGAGATAGAAGACTAAAGGAACAAAAAACCCTTAGAGGGGAAAGTTCATTTTGAAATTTGCCTAATTTCCCTTTTTATGAGTTGACGGATCCACAGATCTACGCGTGTTTTTCACTTTCAGATCTTCGTTTCCGTTCAATTAGCTGTGGAGGTAACTTCTGTAGCATGTTGTGTGTGTTAATTTTGGCAGTGAGATTTTTCGTGAAGCTGAATTTGCTGAGGGTTTTTGTTTTTGCGATTTTAGGAAAATTAGGGCGTTTGTATTTTGGGTTTATTGGTTTAGCGATTTCTTTTCTGTTATTTTGGGACTTGGACCTTCTAGAATGTGAACTGGCTGACCAAATAAAACCCCGAAGAAAAAGTTAGTTTTGATTTTTTCAAAGCCGATTTTTCCATGGTGTTGAATTTTGTTTGCGGCGCTAATGGAAAATGGGATTTCCGTTGGTCAGAGATCTACTGTACATTGGAAAATTTCTATTTATTAGTAAACCTTGCTTTATATCATGGGATATTCTTGAACTCTAATTTTTGATATTTTTGTGGGTGTTGTTTTTCCATTTTCAGACTTCTAGCTTGCATTCTGTTCTGTGGAGGAGGATTTGGTATATACAACTTCATAGTTTGCTATAATTTGGGTAAGAGAAGTTGGCTTTGGGAGCTCGGTAAATGCGAATAATTTGGAGGGTGGTTTGGATGAGATGAGGGGATGTTATCCGGGTTAATGAACTTTTTGAGGGCCTGCTTTCGGCCAAGGGCGGATCGTTATGTTCACTCGGGTTCTGATGCAAGTGGGCGTCAAGATGGGCTTCTATGGTATAAGGACTCGGGGCAACATTTTAATGGAGAGTTCTCGATGGCTGTAGTTCAAGCTAATAACTTACTGGAGGATCAGAGCCAACTGGAATCAGGGTGTCTGAGCTCGAATGAGTCAGGTCCATATGGCACGTTTGTGGGTATTTATGATGGACACGGTGGTCCAGAGACCTCGCGGTTTATCAATGATCATCTCTTCCAACATCTAAAGAGTAAGTGCTAGAATCCGCTAGAATCTTGAGTTGCTGTATGTATAGTTACTTTAAAAGTTTAGATTAATTTTTGGAAAGAAAAAGAAAATATAGTCTGGGATATTTTGCACCAAATATCATCTGCTGATACAATATCTTGATATGGAATATTGCTCTTGCAAAGAAAGTAGCGTGTCAAAGGCAAGTTTTCATGATTTTATTGTCATTAAAGTAGCAAGAAACATGAATAGGAGCTTGACTGCTTAAATTGGTTTCTTATGTTAATTATTATTTTCTGCAATGATGTTGAATTTTGGGGTCAATTTTATTTCTTGATCATGCAGGATTTACGGGAGAGCATCAATCTATGTCGGTGGAGGTTATAAAGAAGGCATTTCAGGCAACAGAAGATGGCTTCTTCTCAGTTGTCAGCAGACAGTGGCCCTTGAAACCACAGATTGCGGCAGTTGGCTCGTGCTGTCTAGTAGGAATCATCTGTGGTGGAACTCTATATATTGCCAACCTCGGTGATTCCCGTGCTGTTTTAGGGAGACTTGTCAAGGCTACTGGGGAAGTACTCGCCATTCAACTCTCGGCGGAACATAATGCAAGTATTGAATCTGTGAGACAGGAGCTGCAGTCTTTGCACCCCGATGACTCGCACATTGTAGTTTTGAAGCATAATGTGTGGCGTGTCAAGGGTCTCATACAGGTTCGTCTTGTTCTACAACAACCACAATTTGATTCATTTTGCTGAGAACTTTCCATGTATATGCTTACTTCCTGCCTCACCATTGTCTGATGACATTGCTGCAATGAGTATGAGAAAGACTCTGAGCTGAGTGATTACTTAGGACCGGATCCACCTTCGTTCAGATTATCATTTTATTGAATCAATCTAGGTCTATAGTGCATTTTGACCTAGTTTGACATTCGGCCCTGTTCCTTGTCACATGAACGGATTAGTCTGTGCAAGAATTGATCTTCAATCTCAATTAACTGAACCGTAAAAGTCAAGGATTTTCTGTTGTCCATTTCTTATTTCTTGTAGACTGACCCATTGTGCTTGTGTTTATCTGCTGAAAAGCTCAGAAAGATGAACCATGTAGACTGACCCATTGTGCTTGTGTTTATCTGCTGAAAAGCTCAGAAAGATGAAATATGATGGTGTAATGAGACAAGTACCCATCAGTGTCCCTGAGACAAAAGTTCTTCCTATGTAGCCCCTTTCAGTTTTAGGTTATGTCTTAATCTATGGCTGTCATGATGGTGACTTTCTGCCTTAAATATGGTTGTTTTAGATGGGAGAGATTCATGAATCAGTACCAGTGTTCTTGATAATCTAACAATCCAGGACACAGCATTAAAATGCAAGATAAATTTGAAGAATACAAGTAGAGTAAATGAGGTGAATGTTGACTTCATCCACTGTCTCAAAGACATAACATGAAGTAACAAAATCCACCAATACTCCAAAAGAATTGATATCAAAGCAATAACTTAGACTCAGTGACCTGCAAAAGTCCTCAACCGCCGAAATAGGTCAAATGTGGACTAGTGAAATGTCCAAAATTTTATTTCCTCAGTACTATGACACCGCATTGGCTATTATCCCTATAATGTTTCTTTTGAGTTTCATTTGTGACAGTTGGTAATGCATATGTCGTTTTACAGGTGTCCAGATCAATTGGAGATGTGTATCTGAAAAAAGCTGAATTCAACAGAGAACCATTATATCAAAAATTTAGACTTCGGGAGCCGTTCAAAAGACCGATTTTGAGCGCAGACCCAGCAATTACAGTGCACCAGCTGCTGCCTCATGATCAATTCATTATATTTGCATCAGATGGTCTTTGGGAGCACCTTACCAACCAAGAAGCAGTTGATATAGTCCAAACCCATCCGCGCAGCGTAAGATATTTAATGCTTAAACTCAGGCTCACTTTTTCAGTTAAGAACCACATTGACGTGCAATCTGCCCCAGATTCATTTCATCATTTGCGCTAAAGAGCAGCAGACTATTGTGGCTTACGAGTTGTTTGCATATTACAAGAATCAGTATAAAGTAGGAAAGTTTCAGCACGTGTAGGCTTATGAGATGTGTGCATATTCGTAGTACTTGTATGGTTTATCACAAGGATCATTTCTTGAATGGAATATAACTGGTGCTTAAACTTTTACTTGTGGAGGTGAAAAAAATCATATAGGATGAAGAAAAGCATAAATGGAAGTGTAGAATAGATCACACTAGTTCGGTTGGAGAGCATAATTGGAAATAACATAGAGCGCAGATGGCCCTATCAAGCACAATGACGTGTCTTTTCATTACAACATAGAATACATGATTGAATCAGCTGTTTTCAAGGTCAAACAACGTTAGGTTCCTCCCACTAAACAAATCTTTCCCGACCCTCAACTCTGTTTCTTGCTGACCATAGTTCCTAGTAGAAGGTACTGATGCTGAGATGTTACTTGTAGCTGTTATACTGTTTCTGGTATTTGTAAGTTTATAACTAGTTTTCCACACAACATTGCTATAGATTTCTGTAATTACATGAATGATCACTGATAGTCTCCGATATCAGTTTATCAATATTTTGAATAATGGCTGATTTGGAAACAGTCGATAGATGAAGATATGAATATCTGTTATGACTTTACAGAATTTCTTTCCTTTAAATATATATACCCTCTAACTAGTAAAAAGGAGCATATCTTTCAATTGGTTTACTGTGTTTCTCATTCTCCTTCCTAACTAAGGATTCTAGGCTAGCATAAGCGAATAAGGTTATTTGCTCGTATAATGTGCAGGGAAGCGCAAGGAGATTAGTGAAAACAGCATTACAAGAGGCGGCTAAGAAGAGAGAAATGAGATACTCGGACTTGAAGAAGATCGACCGCGGTGTCCGCCGCCATTTCCACGACGACATCACCGTCGTGGTGTTGTTTCTCGACTCACATCTAGTGAGCCGCGCTAGTTCAGTCCGGAGCCCTAACGTATCTGTTAAAGGGGGTGGCATCACCCTGCCTCCCAACTTCCTCGCTCCTTGCACCACGCCGGCTGAGCCCGGCGCCACCTGACGTCGTCGCCCGCCTGTCCCCCTTTTGCTAATGTTAATTACCTGTTGTACAATCGTCATGTGAATACAGGTAGCCTCAACGATAAGAGCAGCCCTCGAATTCTTTAAATGTACACTGTAACTTTTTTTTTTTTTTTCTTTTTTCTTTTTTCTTCTTTTTTATTTTATTTTATTTAACTGGAGACTAATACTTGGCATAGTTCGAAATGCCCAAAGAGGCTGGGGAAAAAAAAGCGGTCTTGAAGGTGAAGATCATTATAGCAGAGCTGTGTTTTCTGGGCCAACATCCCTTTTTCTTACATTTGTTGTTTCCTATGTTATTCAGCTTCACTTTTAATCTATATTACTTTTGTAAATCCTGGGATCTTCAAGCTTAATGTCCTGATTTAGTTCTTGTTAAAGTTCCAGCTTGTGAAGAACTCTGCTGCTGCTTCTGGATGAACACAACTACAAGTGACATCTCTCTCTCTCTCTCTCTCTCTCTCTCTCTCTCCTTTTCTTTTCTTTGCCGTTTTATGTTTGTGTTTTATTGCATACTTCACAATATTATCTTTGGTGGTTTTGGAGTCTCCCAGGAATCCATTGTTTGTAACTGAGTTTCCATTTTCTGCATATCATGGTCCTTCTACTTTTTCTTCTTTACACACACACACAGAGTGAGAGAGAGAGAGAGAGAGAGAGATGTTTCTTTTATGTGATATTTGGGGATGTATTTGTGGGAGAGAGAGTGAGAGGTGAATGCTTTTTACTGTGTGAAATATCATATCAGTGTCAGGCATTTTTGAGCAGTCCCATAAGAGTCCTTTTTTGTGGTTTCCATTAGATTATGCGTCTGTTACATACAACACACAAAGGGTTAAAACCTAAAAATCAAAATATTACACAGTTATCAATGTCCCATTATTGGGTTTCTCATAATATTAGTATTAAATTTGGTATAAAAGGGAGGATATATTAGTATATACAAAACCACTTGGCGCAAATAATGGCCCTACGGTCCAATCCTCACCATCTAACGGCTGTAAAAAGTTGCAGGGGATACGTGTCGCAACGATCGACCCCTCGAAGGTAAATCAAATTTAACCAAACGGCCCAACGAAAAATGATGGTTCAATAAGATTTCATTTTGAAGGTCATTAAATGAATTTCCCTCGGATCTAATCGAGAGATAATTAATTTTATATTCTATAATTGGCGCATATATAATACTCCGATGCATCACATACTATTGTTTATACTTATATTTTAATGCCACAATCGAGCATGCAATTTATATTTTCTTTTGGAGTGCAATTTATACTTTATTAAATGGAATGCAGAAAATCAACACATGTATTGGCTAAATATGAGTTAAAACTTAAAATGTCATTTATTATTGTAAAACACTTATGAAATGGAAGTAGGAATGAAATGAAGCTGGGAATGAAATGATAAGTCTCAGGTGATTTCTATGCTTGGTATGTACAAGGAATACCAAATGAATGGAATTGTAATTTTTTGTTTGATTCCATTCTTATGATTCATAGCTAGAAATAAAGTTTATAAATGGAATGAAAATATTTTATTTTATTAATTTACCTTTTACATCACTTTAAAAGTATAAAAATTATAAATATAATTGAGTAGATAAATATTTTATTGATGTATTTCACGAAGAACTTTTGCAAAAATTTAAATTAAAATGGAATTAAGGTAGGAATCATCATTCCATTCTCACCTCCATTCCATCATACCAATCACCTCCCTACTATTTCCTCCGCTATTTAAAATTAAATTTAATTTTTCACACTTTCTTTTCACTATATACCAGTACGTTCACCCGTGCGATGCACGGCGAGTATCGAAATTAAACAAAATATTTAAATAAATAAATATAAATACTAAATAGAATTAAAATATAAGCAAATGTAAAATTTGTTTTAAAAACATAATAAAGTAATCCACATCAATTACTCAATAAAACCATGAATTCGAAAACGTAAATTTTCAACTTTGTATAAAATGCAATGATAATTATAGTTATTACATTTGGAGCAGTGGGGGTCGGTTTCCTGGTCAGAAATTCTGATGGTTCGATCTGTGCAGCTGTGGCACGTCGGGTGGGGATGACAGAGACTATTTTGATGGGAGAGCTTCATGCCTTGTTGCTTGGGGTTGGTTTCTGCTTGGAAAATGATTTGGGTCCGATTGAGGTGTTCTCGGATTCGCTCCTAGTGATTCATGTGCTCCAGGAACATCACCGTGGCATGAATTTGTTGAGCGATGAGCTCTTTGAGGTTTTTTGTCAAATTAAAGAGAGTGTTGTTTTTGAGTTCTTTCATGTTCATAGAGAGGGCAATCGTGCCGCTCATGTTTTAGCGAATTTCGCTGCTTTGTCGGATGGTCCAAAGATCTGGAAGTCGGATTTTCCAATCTGGCTCACAGATGTTGCTCATCGTGATCTAATATAATTTTTATTTCGGTTCGAAAAAAAAATTATAGTTATTACATAATTAAATAAATAAAAATATTATATTAATTTCAAATTATGCATTCATCATTCCTTAGATTATCTCCAACCATTTACATCAAACTCAAATTCATTTTACATTATATGTCACTTTCAATATTAATTATTTAATTATATTCCAATCATTTATACCAAACTTAAACCAAAGGTATATTTTTTAAATATTCTTTTCCCTCTTACTTTTTATACTTCTTCAATCATACATATATACATTTCAAATTATACATTCAGCCCCAAAAAATTTCAATTATTAATTTCATATAAAAATAAATATTATTCCAAACTTTAATTATTAATAAATAAAATATTAAATTTATTACACCACTTAGAAAATATAATACATTAAACGTATGGAATCGGATGATACATAAATTCAAAACAAATTCATTTAAAGAATTAATTTGACCCCCCCCCCCCCCCCCCAAAAAAAAAAGACAAAGCTATAGGATGCAGGAAAAACTATTATCCCCCCCCCCACCCTCCAACAATTCCCTAATTTCATAATACGAAAGAAATTATTAAAAAAACTACTAACAAACAAAAAACAGAGATTAAAGCTTAATAATTAATATGCATTTTGCACTGTGAAAAGACGACTTTAATTTAAACTTTTCACCATTTTTTGCCCCATGTTTTCCTCTCCACGATAGAAGTCTATATTTCATAGATTTAATCCAATAGGATGATAGTGAGAATTCAACCTTCGAACCAAGGAGCACCATTTTTTGCCCCATGTTTTCCTCTCCACGATAAGCCTAATAATTAAAGAATACAACAATAATAAAAGAAAAAGAAAGCAGACCTAATCTAAACTATTCACACCCAAAATTTAGGCGGTCCCGCTCTTCTTCATCTTCACTCTTCACGCCCATTTCACTGTTCTTCTTTGATCTTCTTTTCTTCAAGTCCATTTCACAGAACCATTGCAGCCATCTCGCCGCCGGACAACCAGCTCCACCCTGCCTTCTTTGGCAGCAGCCGCAGCACGGCACGTCTCTCTTTTTCCTTCTTCTCTCTGCATTTCTTTCACTCTCCATTTCTCTCGTAGCCTCGCATTGACATCTCTATCACCTATCACTCATCGCCGTACGGACCATCTTGCCTTCTACAGTAACAGCAGTGGCACCGCTCAAGCATACAGAAGTCTGCCTCTCCGGCTCCTTCATGCGGCCTTAAAATCAGCAGCCAAGATGTAACTCATTTATGCCTTGAAACATCATTTTTCCTTCTGATTCTCTTTTCTCAATCCACGAATTTTCAGAAAAGAAGTGCAGAAAAAATTGTGAAATGATAAATGAACGTGATTGGTATTTATAAATTGTAAATCTGATGCTCTTCTATAGCAGTTTAAATTCTTACCGTTTTCAATAGTGGACTGCTGATCACTAATTTTTTTAGCAACAAATTAAAAATGACTGCAACTAACACAGGTAATTGTAGCAAACAACAAGTAATCGAGTATCGTATCCTCAGGGACTGAAAAACCGAAATCACCCTAGCTATCTCCTAAACAAACTAAAATAGTAGACAGGCAACAAAAAGTAGAGATTGACTGACTTAAACTAAAACGCAAATAGCAATAAATAAAAGCACGTAGAAAAAATCAAATATTAAAAGACAACTGATCATAGGATAGTAAATTCATTAACTAAATCTATGCAATAAATCTATCAATCCTATGTACCAATTTAATCCAGTTATGCTGAGAGATCACTTAATTAATCAATCACTCTCGCTAGAGCAGCAACGATCGTAGATTAGTAAATTATCTATCTCCGTTAGGTCTCAAGAAAATCTACTAACTCCCAATAGCTCCTAAGAATAGCTCCCTATGATCCACCTATCTCCGCTAGGCCTCAAGGTTAAAATCATATCATACATTCCTGAATCCGCTAAACAGTTATCTCCGCTAGGTCTCAAACCGAATAGCTAAACATGCAAACTATTGATCAGATAATTCACAAGAAATTAAGCACCAGGAATTATGAATCATAAACTGGAAGGCACAAAGGTATTAATAAATAAATCACATAAATTCAATCAACTATTTACAAACCCTAGAATCAGCTAAACGAAACTAGCCAGACATACTGAAATAAAACAGAAACATAATTAAAAAGAACGCAATTGGAATAACTGAATTATATAAAAACTGAATAAGAAGAATTGTAGCAGCTTGAATCTTCAATCTTGTGGAAATCCAATCCAAGCAGTATAAACTGGAAAGCAATAAATTCTAAAGCTATGAAATTGAAAAACTAAAGTTGGAAGCTGAAAAATAAAGTTGGGAACTGAAAAGGGAACCCTGAATAGGTCAAAAGAGGACCTATATATTGGCACAGGGGATAAATACAGTATAGAGCTCGAAAATACTGATAAAATCCGAAAATCCCGCAAAATCCCGAAAATTCGGAAATTCCCGTCGGGCACTATTTACTAGGGGTGAGCAGTCGGTCCGGACCAGACCGAACCGGACCGGACCGACAAAACCGAGGACCGAATTCTTAGAATTTGTAGGACCGAACCGGACCAACCTAAACACTAGGACCGAACCGGGACCGGACCGAAACCGACGTCGGTCCTCGGTCCGGTCCGGTCCAAAACCGAAAAAATGGGCAGTTTGCGAAATTAACCCAAAAATCACATTTTTACACATATTTTAACTTGTTTAACAACAATAATTAAAATATTAATGATATTAATAATTAAAATATTAATAAAAATATTAGAAATAATTAAAATATTAATAAAAATATTAGAAATAATTAAAATATTAGAGAATTAGGGTTTTAGAATATTAGAAATAATTAAAATATTAATAATATTAATAAAAATATTAAATATATATTTAATATATATATATTCGGTTCGGTCCGGTTTTCATCGGTTTTGGCCTCCTCCGGACCAAAACCGAACCGACCATAAGTTGGTCCATGAAAATGGGACCGGACCGGACCAATCACTGGACCAAAACCGGCCCGGACCGACGAAACCGACCGGTTCGGTCCGGTCCGTCGGTTTTGGTCCGATTTTGCTCACCCCTACTATTTACTGTTGCGCGCACTTTCTTGTTTCGGCCATATCTTTCTCGTCCGAACTCGGATTTGCGAACCGTTTGCGCCTACGAACTCGTATCGAGACGAACTACAACTTTCATTAAGATCAACAGTCCAAATTCGAACTTCATATTTCTGTAAAATTCATCAAAGTACGAGCAAGTAACATATTTCACAATATAAAGCAATTTAAGCACAAAACAATCATCAAACACTCAATTTCCTATAAAATTAACATCATAAGAACATTAAAAACCATGGAAACATGAGTGTTATCAACTGCTGCAGTTTATTTGCTAACTGACGTCGTGGGTTGTTCATTTAAGAACATGGTAGTTATCGAATGCAAAATAGAGAAAATATGAGGTAGGTGTGGAAAAACTGAATTAGAGAGATAACTGTGTTTGAATCTCTCGTTCTATTTTTGTGGATTTTGTTGTGATGCGCAGCCTTCAATATATTTGCACTTTACATGTTTTATTTGCTAAATTGCCACAAACTGTGTTTTCATATAATAGATAGATATAAATAAACAAATAAATAAATACTACTATTATTTTATAGATTCAAAAAACGAATTCTTGGACAAATAATGGTTGTCGTTGTCGTACGTTTCCCATGCAAGTATTGGTCAACCTGAGTGCCTCCTCAAGCAATATGACGAGCTTTTCTTTCCTTTTTAAAAAAATAAAAATAAAAATCTTATTTCATGCTAGTATTTTAGTTGGTAAGTGTCTTCTTACATTGAAAGATCGTTATAGGATTTCGTATGACATATAACATGAGAATCTTTTAAGACAATCAGTTTTCAATTAAATACATTTTGCACTCTTGTACTCTATTTTGTTTTAGAGGGGCGTTTATTCTAAATGATAGATAAGATAAATCGACAAAAATAATTTAAATTAATCTACTATTTATTTTGATAGATTAATTATGAACTATTTTGATGATGAGAGTTTCATTGGCGAATAAAAGTACCATTTATCAATTTTAGGAATCATGACCGACGACAATGCCTATTTTTTCTTTCTTTTTTTCAATAATGCTATTTGGACAAAATATGTCCCAAAAAATGGTTAAATACTTTAAAAACATACTTTATTTATAACAAAGGATTTGATTATTTTTATTATTTTCTCCATATTGTATTTTTTTTGTAATTTTTTAATATTTTTTTATTTATTATTATTTGTTTAATTACAAAAATTACAAAAAGAATAGTAAAAAATAAAGTAATTATTTAAAAATTATAAAAAAGCTATGATGTGGAGAAAACAATAAAATTAATTAAATATTTTTTTAAATTTGAACCAAATTTTTTAAATAATTTAATTTTTAAAAACATTTAATATTTTTTTTATCTAGAAAAATTTAGTCCAAAAAGTATACTAACCGATATTGTATTTACCATTAATGAAGATGAGCTGACAATTGTCTCTAGCACATTATTATTCTTTAAATTGGATTGATGTGCTATTTATTACCTATTGTAGAGTATGACAAGATTTATTACCCAACCTTTATTCGTCCAAATCTATATTTAATGTCGTATTATCTTGAATGAGTATGGTACAAAGTCTAATGTTGACCAATTGCCACCTAGACGTACATTCACGATCTATTTATATACTTGTATAAAGCGCTATATAATGTAGAGCTCTCCGGTATTCTCTATCTTATATGACACTCTCATAATTTAGTATTTGCTTCATTCTCAATTCTACATTATATGATATTTTTTCATTTTATTTTCATCTATCCCACATTGAATTTATACTAAGGGGGGTGTATTCGTTGTGGATTTCCACAGACTTTAAAAAGTCCATGGAATTTAAATTCCATGGAATTCACATAGATTCCAGATGACTTTCAAAGAATTCGTGGTTGAATTTCACCCCGATTTTCACTGATTTTCGAAGACTTTACGGGATAATTTTGGAATTGAATTCCATGAAACCAGCGCCCGCGGAGAACCAGCGCCCGCTAGAAAAGACCCAGCGAGCGCTGAGTTCCAGCGAGCGCTGGGAATGTCAAAGAAACACTATGGCACAATGCTTGAATTTCTTCTCAGCGGTCGCTGGGAAAGTCAAAGAAACATTATGGCTATCTGATTTAATTTCTTTTTGACTTTGTCTTCCCACTTGATTCGTTCAGTAAATTCTAGGAGCACTTGAGATTTTCTGCAATCATCTAATATTGCAATGTTTATGATAATTAGCAGAAGAATCTTATAACCAAGTGAAGAGGAATGCATGTGAACACGAGGATTGTCAAGGGCTGTCACCACTGAGGATTCCTGTGAAAATATTGAAACACTGCTGCAAACATTTTGCAAGATCACTTTCCTAATGTTTTGAGTTTCAGCGCATGCTCAAACCCAGCGAGCGCTGGCCTTCTCAACGTATGCTGAGTTCAGGCGCTCGCTGGCTTCTTAGCCGCGGGCGCTGGAACTCAGCGCACGCTCAAAATTCCATGGATTTCAATTCTCGTGGTTCTTGGCCGGATTTCGTCGTGTGTATTTTTTGGATGAAATCCATGAAAGTCATTCCGGATTTGAAGTCAATGGAATAACGAATACACCTAGATTTGTATGGATTTTAAAAAGTCTGAAACGAATACACCCAGATTTATATGGACTTTTAAAAGTCGGGAACGAATACACCCAGATTTCTGCAGACTTTTAAAAGTCTGGAACGAATACACCCAGACTTTTAAAATCCATAGAAATCTATTAAACTCCACAACTAATACACCCCCCTAAATTTCATCAATTCATAATCTAAATAAAAGATTCAATTTTCATGCATAAATTAACTCATCTATCTTTTCTACAATGATATTCTATTAAATTTAGTTATGAGAAAATTTAACTAAAGAAATACTTATAATATGTATACAAAAAATATATATATTTAAATAAATACTTATAATAGTTATTAAATTGCGATTATATATAAAAAAGAAAGAAAAACCTAAAAACCCTTGAAAGCACATGAAAAGCTGACTAAGGGCCGAGCCTCATTAAAACTTCTTTAAGGAAAATCCCATGAGAAAAACCTTAGAGAGGGAAAAAGAGTATTCGTCTAACAAACGAAAAAATGCACATAAAATAGCCAAAGAAAAGACGACGAAAAGAACAAAGAACAAAGGGATGAGGGATAACTTCCGGAGCTCCGGCCTAACTATCGCCCCTAAGTAATCCTTGACGCCCCCCTACTCAAAGAAAAACTCGCCAAGCGCGCAACAGACAACAAGCGAAACTCTATGGAAAATAAAAACCCAAGAAAGCAGCAACCTATAAAACAAACCTTTCGGCACCTCAATGACCAATCTGCCAGAAGAAGAAAAGCTCAAAAATGATGGATAAATAGAACGCCCCATCATCGAGCATCTCCGGCCACTCAGACCCCAACTAAATAAATACTTATAATAGTATTATTACCCAACCTTTATTCGTCCAAATCTAGTGAGAGAAAAGAGGAGTCAAAATCTAGATAAAGTAATACTCATAATATGTATTTCAAATACATAGTTTTCCCATTTTTTTTTATAATTGTAATAGTTTTTCACAATAAATTTAGGATTAAATGCATGTAATATCACCAACTTTGATCGAAATTCAAATTAAGCACGAACTTAAAAAGTTTCAATTTATATGGATAATTTTACTTTGTGTTCAATTTTAGCACCCTTTTCTGTTTTTCCCAAATTCGATCCTATGTGTCATTGACGTGGCTTGCCGGCACAAGCTTTAGTATTTTCCTGCCAACGAGCAAAACGCTTCGTTTTGTAGCATTTAAAACATTGTCGTTATTAATTAAAACCTGATACAAATAAAAATCACGCCAAACACTTTAGAACCCTAATTTTTACTGAAACGTGTTGTCTTCTTCCCCCCTCCCCCGCAACAATCTTTCTTTTATTCTCGAGCAATGCTATAGTGTCATCTTCTTCATTTTCTCTCTCATACATTTGATTCTCCCGATTTCCAAAAGGCACACGATTGTGAGCGGCATCGGAGGCGAGATGCGGCCTCACCGAAAATTCGAAGGTCGTGGTGGCAACAGCTTTGATGGAGGAGCTAAGGCTCGGTTTTAGGAGAAGGACCCGCGTGAATTTCCAGCGAGGGAAGGAAAGAGAAGGACGACGCGAACTAAACGCCGGATTCTGGGGGCAAGACTCAGAGCTGCGGTGATGGCGACGAATTTGGGCATAAATAGGCAGACCTTTTTCGAAAGACACGAGGAGAAAGACGAGATGATTTTGGGGGTTTCGATTTTTCACCAAAGATGGTGGAGATTGGGGTTTTTTCTTTTTTGGAGGATGAAGATTTTCCACGATTTTTGAGGGGATTGCCCAGATTTGCCGGAGATTCGCTGATTTTCACCGCAAATGGTGATTGCTAGTAATGGCAGGCTGCCAGATTTTCCGGTGAGCGGCAATCTTCGTCGGGCTCATAGCAGCGGCGCGACGTCCGAAAATGAAGAGAAGTCGGTATTGGTGTACAAATTGGACTTTTAAATTTGAAAAAAAAAAATTGGTGCTAAAATTGAATACGGATTAAAGTTACACATTTAAATTGATTTTTTTTAAGTTACAAATTGCCACGCGTCATTTGGAAGACACGTCATTGCCACATGGTTTTTTTTTAACATCTGCTGAAATAGAAATTTTATTAAAAAAAGAAAAAAGAGGTTTTGTTTAACATCACCGGGGAACAAATCGGTGCAAAAATTGAATATGGAGTAAAGTTACCCATATAAATTGGAACTTTTTAAGTTCTTGCTAAATTTGGATTTCGATCAAAGTTGTTGATATTACATGTATTTAACCTTTAAACTTATATTAAACTTCATAATCTTAATCTATACAAAAAAATTGTTATTAAATTTCAGCATTTGGAGACCTAAAATTATAGATGTTTTTCAAATAAATAGGCTCTTCAATTGAATTTTATCATATAAAATAAATAATATGATACTTAGATATATTTGAAATAAATATATATGTTCTTTAATTTAATTGGTAATATAAATCGTTTTAAATAAATCATCATTTCCACATTAATGTTTTATTAAATGTCACCATGGAAAAATTTAAATAAAAGTATATTGTTGTGTCCAAAAATAACAACTGTAATGGAAAGCAATAAGAACGCATAGATTTACGTGGTTCGATTGTAATGATCTACGTCCACGGGGTTTCGGGGTGTTTTTCACTATCTTTCGGGGAGAGATTACATTCTACAAATAATGAAAATATATGCCTCTATTTATAGGCAAAATACTAAGAATTGTAATAGGAAAATGACTCTATTCAAACTTATAATAGGACAATAATTCTTTATATTTATCATCTTTTCCATGATAATCTCCTTCTTTATCTAGAATTTGATAGTATTCAAGATAGCTCCAAATCCCGAAAAATCAGGGCTGTTCAGCTACAGAGCTAAAACAGGGTTGTTCGGCTCGGGGCTGAAACAGGGCTGTTCGGTTGCGGGGCTGAAACAGGTTTTGTTATCGTTGAATTTAGGCCTTAGTCTTCTGATCTTCCAGGGATGAATATTTTTGTCCTCATCAGCTTCTCCCCCCTAGTCTGGTCAAAATGCGGTAACTCTGGTGTTTTGGCTAGACTAAAGAACTTCAAGTGGTAGGGCTGAATTCAACGTAACAACGTTGTTGCTTCTTTTTCTTAATGTCTACATTTTTCCCCGGATGGAAGGGACTTCACAAGGTGTATTTTTCGAATTCGCAAGGCTGAATACTTTTGAGCAGCTTTGATACTCGTCGGGAATCTCTTTGTAGGATTGCTACCCTGTTCTTCAAAATAGTTTTCTCGACAAATTCACATTACGCTTTTGGATTGAAGCATTGGGATTGCAAGGCTGGGTTGCATCATTATGGTTGAACCGCTAGGGTTACGTTGTCAAAGCTACGCAGCTTAGTCCAGGTGTTGACTTGTCTTTGACTTTCTATTTTTGCCATGTTGAAAACATTTGTGACAACTCACAAATACACGGGAATTGTTAGTTTTTTTACCTTGAATCAATTACAAGACCCACTTCATTTTCGGATTGAGCTTTACAAAATTGAGTCCACCAATAAAGATGCACAAAACTGTCCTCAAGCCTGCATTTGACATCAAGATATTTCGGTTGCAAGAATAAGTATATAATATTTTTCAACCTTGTAGAAGAGCAATGGTTAGACATTTTAATCCTGCGAAATAGCAAAGATGTTATAACGCCTTTGGAGTTGGTTTTAACTTGCGGCAGATATCCAGGCAGGCATATCAAGACCAAGAAAGTTAAGAAGATATAATAATTTACACCGAGCTATTTTAGAGCATTCATTGATTCGAGATTGTTTTTGTTGTAAACTCTCGATTTATTCGTCCAGTACTTAGTTATTCAAAGCTTTATTTCACCTCTTCATTTCATGCATCAAACTTGTTTGGAGCCATCTTTCCTTTCATTTGTTTCACTTTTGCATGTTTTTCAAGATTTGTAAGAGCTTAAGAGAGCTTATGAGGATACAGACAAACATGAGAAGACGTGAGCAAGCCGACGAAGGTGTAATCAAGCCTATGACGTCTTGAGCAAGCCTGTGAAAGATGTAAACGTGTTCGAAACATCCTAACAGGATTGATATGTTTGGGAAGCATAGGCAAGCCTGTTTGAAGGAAAATCATTGGTGAAGTTATAAAGGTCTAGCTAATCTCAGCAAGACAGAGTCAAACTTGTTTAAGGCTTAGATGAGCCAACGAAGGCGAAAACAAACTTGTAGGGGTGTAAACAAGCCTGCGTAAGCGTAATTAGACCTGCAAAGGCTTAAACAAACCTGTAAGAGTTTTGGCGAGCCGATGAAGGCGAAATCATACCCGTTAAAGGTTTTGGTAGGCCGAGAAACCTGTAAGGTTGAGCTTGTGCAAGCATGATCTGGTATTTTTAAGACATGATTTTGTTTTCAAGATGTGAGACTTCAATCTTAATCACGAATGGAACTTCAAGTCGTAAAGAGCATAGACAAATCTGCTAGGTTGTAATAAGGCTCGTGTCGTTGTGGTCCGGGATGTAGGGAACTCATTCGAGTTTTGGCAGACTCGTTGGAGTCAGAGAGGGCTCATTTGAGCTAACGGAACTCATTCGAGTTTTAGCAATGCTTGTTCATTGCGCAGTACGATTTTGGAGAGTACAATCGAGAAGTACATTTATAGAAACTAATTAAAGACAATATGCACAACCCTACAAAGAAAGGGTTAGACTCGAACATAGACAACGTTTTTCTTCTATAAGTCATGGAAATAATTTAAGGTGGAGATCGTTACCCCTTTGTCGATGGTAGACGAAGTCGTGAATTATAAAGAGTATAGACATACCTGTAAGAATTTAGCATATTAGGAGATTCTTGTTCTTGGCTTTTGATCCTGCAAAAATAAGCATTAGGACCCATTCGGGTTCCGGCAACCCTTGTTGGTTTTGGTTGGAACAAAACTTTGTAGGTTTTGGTCAGTGCAGGGCTCATTTAAGCTCGTTGGCCGCATTCGCGCAGGGCAGGGCTCCTTCGAGCTTGTTGAGCGCGTTCGCGTAGAGCATGGCTCATTTGAGCTTGTTCGCGCAGGGTTGTTTGGGGCTTTGCGGTGTTGTCGTGAATGTGTCAGGGTTGTTTTGATTTAGCATTCATGCAAAGTCTTTGTGGGGATGAATATCCATGAGGAATTTTAACGGGGATGATTATCCCTACGAAATTTTTCTGCAGGGATGATTATCCCTACGAAGTTCGAAAGGGGATGATTATCCCTGCTGAGTTTGAACGGGGATGATTATCCCTACGAAGTTCGAACGGAGATTATTATCCCTACAAAGTTCGAACATGGATGATTATCCCTGCTGGCATTTGAACGGGGATGATTATCCCTGCTAGAGTTTGAACGGGGATGATTATCCCTGCTGAGTTGGAATGGGGATGATTATCCCTACGAAGTTCGAACGTGGATGTTTATCCCTACTGGCATTTGAATCGAGGATGATTATCCCTGCTGGCGTTTGAACGGGGATGATTATCCCTGCTAGCGTTTGAATGAGGATGATTATCCCTACGAAGTTCGAACGAGGATGATTATCCTTGTTGGCGTTTGAATCGGGGATGATTATCCCTACTAGCGTTTGAACAGGGATGATTATCCCTATGAAGTTTGAACGGGGATGATTATTACTGCTGGCGTTTGAATCGGGGATGATTATCCCTGCTGGCATTTGAACGGGGATGATTATCCCTGCTAGCGTTTGAACGGGGATGATTATCTCTACGAAGTTTGAACGAGGATGATTATCCCTGCTGGCGTTTGAACGGGGATGATTATCCCTACGAAGTTTGAACGGGGATGGTTACCCTGAGATTTTAACGGTGATGGTTACCCTGAGATTTGAACGAGGATAATTATCCCTGAGATTTTGAACGGGGATGAATATCCCTGATTTGTGCGGTGTTTATGCACATGTTGCCTGTAAGGTTGTAGCAGGGCTGTTTAGACTTTGACGTCGTTGTTTAGACCTTGGCAGGCTTCCTGTCAACCCTGCAAAATTTATACTTGGCACAAAGATTTCGTTATTTTTGCAGAATAGGATCTATCTATCTATCTATCTATCTATCTATCTATATATATATATATATATATATATATATAGGTGGGCTACCGTGAGAGCACATCTCAAAATAAGAAATAAGAGCAATTTTTAATGTATGAATTTTATGTAGAACACGTATGAATTCGCTGTATAAAGGTATGAATTGTGAAAAATAAATTTTTGCTACCTTTGGGATTCGAACTTAGGACCATAAATCCATCCAACAGGATTATGAATCAATCGTAGATCTTGATGATCTAAGGGCTAAAAATGATTTTTATTTTATATCTTAAGAAATGCTCTTATTTTAGTCCTTCCCTATATATATATATAGGGGAGGGCTACAGTGAAAACACTTCTTAAAATATAAATATAAACGTTTTTTAATGTACGAATTTTATCCAACAAGGTTACGAATCCATCCAACAGGATTACGAATTGTGAAAAATAAATTTTTGCTACCTTTGGGATTCGAACCCAGGACCACAAATTCATCCAAAAGGGTTACGAATCAACCGTACATCTTGATGATCTAAGGGCTGAAAATTGTTTATATTTTATATTTTAAGAAGTGTTTTTATCTTAGCCCTTCCCTATATATATATATATATATATATATATATATATATATATATATATATATAGGGGGCGGTTATTCAATAAACCACCCTTATTTTAAGAATTACGAACCAGCAAAAATGCATGAATTTTATGTATAACACGCATGAATAAACTGTATAAAGGTATGAATATCACAAAAAATAATTTTTTGCTACCTTTGGGATTCGAACTCATGACCATGAATATATCCAACAAGGTGATGAATCAACCTTAGATCTTGATGATCTAAGGGCTGAAAATGGTTCTTAATTTATATTTTAATAAGCGTTCTTATTTTAGCCTTCCCCTATATATATATATATATATATATATATATATATATATATATGGCCGCTCCAATGAGACCCCCTAATTTTAATGAGATCTAAGGCACGATCTGGTGCGTTTATTTTATCAATCCTATGGCTGATATTGTATCTGGAGGGTGATTTTTTTTTTTCGCAGGGTTCGAACCCTGGAGGGAGCAGAATATTTTAAATTTTGTTATTCATTAGTATATACTGCCTTGTTCATCAGTATATATGTCTTATTCATTACCAATTTTTTAAATTTCATTTTTCATCAGTATATACATCTTGTTCATTAAATATACGTCTTGTTCATTAGTATTATATGTCTTATTCATTGTCCTCATGTTACACGAAAAAATAGGGGGTTTCACTGGAGCACATCCCTATATATATATATATATATATATATATATATATATATATATATATATATATTCTCATCCATTCCCTTTTTTGGGTGATATGTGAATTATCCACGCGAACATATTGCCGAAGATTAGGAGCAGATAAAAATATCACAACTTTATCCTGGTCATGCATGGCTGACATTAAATTCAATTTTAATTCGGGTTTTAGCACCTATGCATAATTTATGTGGTTTCTCAAAATAATATTTCATTTATGCAATCAAGAATTATCATGCTTTGATTAAGACGATGAAGTCTAATACTCCCTCCGTCCCATTATTGAAGACACACTTTCCTTATTGGGTTGTCCCAATAATAAAGAAACACTTCCAAATAAGGAAAGAATTAGGACTTAACAATCATTAATTAATTTATCACTAATTAGGGTATAAAAGTCTAATAAAACCCTAAATCCTTTCTCCCTCTCTTGAATATTCTCACTCATCCTCTCTCTCTCTCGGCTCTCTTGGCGCCGCCGCTGCCCTGCCGGCGGTATCCACCCTCATCATGCCCTCTCTCCCTCATCACCGATGCTGCCCTGCCGAACATCAACCGGACCTCCGCAAGTGTCCCTTGTCTCGCCTCTGTCTTACCTTCTCTCTCTCGGCACCACCGGTCTCGCCTCTGTCTCGCCCTCTCTCTCTCGGCGCCGGAAGAACAGCAGCAACGAGCCTTCTCCGGTCGAACAGCCGCCACCCGTACCCCTCTCTTCTCCGGCGGATCTAGGGGCTAGGGTTTGCAGGCGCGACGGATCTGGTTCTAGTGGCTAGAGATTTCGATTTCTTCCACTCATACCCCTTCTCTGGTTTGTAGGGTGGCGGAGATGTCGATTTCTTCCATCAATGCTGCCGCTCTTGCCGGACTCTGCTGTGGAGCCTCCGACCACTCGCCCACACACTAACGAGGGTAGAGGGCCGAGCCCTAGCCCCGTCGAACATCCTTCTTTCTCCTTCCCTTTCTTGATTTTGGTCATCTTTTTGGTTCGATTTTGATTTTCATTTTTTAGTTAACATTTTGGTTCGATTTTGAGTTTCATTTTGTGGATCGTTGGAGCTCTGTTTTGGTTGAGATGGTCGAAGAACTCGGAGTCTGGCGGTAAAGACGGGGGTTGGAGAATCTCCCAATTCTGTTGTTTTTGCCGCCTCAGAGGTTTGGGGTGGCAGTGGGTGGACATGGGGGGCGGCGAGGTGGTGGGTGTGCGGCGGAGGACGGCGGCGGCGTGGTTGGATTTCAATTGAATATAAATTCTGGACCAAAAAAAAAATTAATTAAATTAAATAAAATTTTCAAAATTTTTGAAGTTAAAAAATTTAAATTCCAGCACAAACATTAAATAAATGAACTAAATTTAAACTAATCAAATACACTAATGATGTGGGCCACAACACTTTATCACCTAAACTATCTCACTTTATCACCTAAACTACCTCTCATTAATCTCCGTGCCCAAATGAAGTGTGTCTTCATTATTGGGACGGAGGGAGTATTTTATAGTCATGCTCACATGCGATGATAAATTTAAGACTTTCATACATGAATCACCACAGTTTTAGTGGGTTACCCTTGTTATTTTTGTACCTTTTGTCATGTTTTTCTGTATGTTTTCGCAAGTCTGCTTCTCAGTCTGCTTACAGGTCTACTTCTTGCTCTTTTTTCCTCGGTTTATTTAGTTGTACTTATGAAAATTCTCAAGCAAGGTGATTAGTAAAAATTGGAAACCTCCAAAGACAGAGTTGTAATTCGATAAGGCATGTTACATATTTCAACAAGTGTCGTGCCATAACTTCTTGGCAAGATATAAGTACAAGTCTAGTTTCTTTATGGGAAGCCTCATTTTTAGATTCTAATTGAGCTAAAAGTTATACAGGTTCTATGTTCGCTGATTTCTAGTTTCAGCGCCATGATTTTGTAAAATCAATTAAAAATAGCAAACCTTTTTCGAAAGACTTGAAAATTTGCAGAGACATCCTAGACACTTTTCATAACACGTATAAAAATTTTCAGAATTTTATTGGTGTCCCACCTAATTTTATAGCATTAAAACAGTAGGTCCAGAACATGGGGAATTTTGACAGCTCTGCGTAGTGACTTTGTAAAATCGATTTAAAATATCAAATCTTTTTAGAAAACTCTGAAAATTTAAAGAGACGTTTTGGACATGTTGAATTACACATATAGAAAAGTTTAGGATTATATTGACGTCCCAGTTAAATTTATAGCATTAAAACCGTAGGCCCAAAACAAGGTGATTTTGACAGCTTTGCACGATAAATTTGTAAAATAGATTTAAAATATCAAATATTTTTATAAAAGTTTGAAACTTTACATAGACGTTCTATATACTTTATTGACATCGAAGCTCAATTTATGGCATTAGAACCGTGGGTTCAGAACATGAACGTTTTTGACAGCTTTGCACAATGGATTTGTAAAATTTGGTAAATATAGCAAAACACCTTCAATCGTTATGAAATTTTACAGGAATATACCAGACGTTATATACGTGAATGTAGTAAAATTTCATAGTTATCGGACTTCAGACATTGATCGAACAGATTAATAAACAAAGATTGATCATCGAGTACTTAGCTGAAATTCAGAGTTTTCGCACAGTAGAGCAGGATACATCAAACGCCCAGCTCGGGTTCAGACTTCCCACAGACGGCGCCAGTTGTTGTGCCCAAAAATAACCATTGTAACGTAATGCAATAAGAACGCAGAGATTTACGTGGTTCGATCGTAAAGATCTACGTCCACGGGGTTTGGGGGTGTTTTTCACTATCTTTCGGGGAGAGATTACATTCTACAATGTTGGAACGGTTGGGATCGATCATCTTCTCCAAATAATAAAAATATATGCCTCTATTTATAGGCAAAATACTAAGAATTCTAATAGAAAAGTGACTCTATTCAGACTTATATTTGGACAATAATTCTTCATATTTATCCTCTTTTCCATGATAATCTCTTTCTTTATCTAGAATTTGATAGTCTTCAAGATAGCTCCAAATCCCGAAAAATCAGGGTTGTTCAGCTACAGGGCTAAAACAGGATTGTTCGGCTCGGGGCTGAAACGGGGCTGTTCGACTGCGGGGCTGAAACAGTGCTGTTATCGTTGAATTTAGGCCTTAGTCTTCCGATCTTCCAAGGATGCATATTTTTGTCCTCATCAGTATACCTATAAGTTGTATAAAAAAATAGCTTCTCACAATTTATATTAAACTTCAATAATTAAAAACTTAAATAAATTAATTATTAAATTCTCAAAAACTTAAATAAAATGTTACTTAGATGTATTTGAAATAAATAAGTTTTTCAATTTTAATTTGTTCATATAATAATTTGAAATAAATCATCATTCACGTCGGCGTCTGAAATTATATGGATTTTTTTCCCCAACAGAATAGTCATCTCATCTAAAATGCTTCAAAATTGATAATTTATATAAACTAATTATTAAAAAAAAAAATTGATCGTCGGAGTGCTGTTAAGGTTTAAGGACATACTCCCTTCATCCCAACAAAGATGCTACATATTCCTTTTTGGGTCGTCCCAACGAAGATGCTACATTTCTAAATATGGAAAAAATACGGGATTTTAATTGCA
Organism: Salvia miltiorrhiza; assembly: GCF_028751815.1. Taxonomy (NCBI): domain Eukaryota; kingdom Viridiplantae; phylum Streptophyta; class Magnoliopsida; order Lamiales; family Lamiaceae; genus Salvia; species Salvia miltiorrhiza. The sequence goes on along the minus strand of NC_080392.1, from coordinate 35,623,056 downwards.
TAATTACAACTAATTAATCACTCCCTTATTACCTTCTCTCTCCTACTTTATCACTTTATTACTTTATTTCTCCTACTTTATCACTTTATTACTACACACTTAGAACATTGATCTGCAACTCCTTAAATCCCGTGCTGAAAAGAAATGTATCATCTTGGGTGGGACGGAGGGAGTATAATTTTACACGTTCTTTTGTTTTGGCCTTCTGCTTGACAATTTTGACATGTCATTCTTAAGCCTATTCGCAGTAACTTGGTAAGACCTTCACTTAAAAAAAAATCAGAGGACGGAATTGTAAAAATTGAAAAGGTTGTGATTTAATTCGACACATTTCAAAAGTTACGTTTTGAATTACTTCTTAATTTTATTTGCTAAAATCCTCATATGTATTTGAAATAAATAGGTTCTCCAATTTAATTTTTGGTTATAAAAAATAATTTCAATTAAATTATCATTCCCACATTGATCTTTATTAAACTTCACCATGAAAAAAATATAAATAAAATGATATTTTGATATGCATTTAAAATAAATTGGTGCATACTCTGAATAATTGTTATATTTTGGAAAAAGTCATATCCCCAATAAATGTCTTATTTAAGAACTCTATGCAAAAATATGGCAAACTATAAAGCAATACTATATAGAGGAGTGTTCTAAAAAAAAGTTGTACATAGGTAGCATTTAGTTTTGAAGATTTACTTTGATAGACAAAAATAATAAGACTAATTTCTTACTTATTTTGATGAATTGGAACTTTAAGATATCCTAAAACTCTTGATGATGATGATGATGATGGCAAATCTCTTGTTTTGATGAATAATCTTATACATATTTAATGTTAAGTAATCGATCACTCCCTACTTAGAGCATCAACAATGGGGGCTCGGAAAAAGGCTCGAGCCCCCCTAATCCGCGTCCTCCACCGTTGTCGCACCGCCGGTTCGCGCGCCCACCCAGCTCCAGCGCTCCGGGCTCAACATAGCAAGAGATTGGCGCGTGTTATGCACCGCCCGATCACATAATTTCGGCCGGATTAAAAAAAAACAGCTATTTTACCATTGGATATCGACCGTTTGAAGGAGGCAGCCGTTCAACGGTTGTTTTCCCCTTTATTTTTTTATTTTTTTATTCTTTTAATTTTCCTCTATATATATCTCAATTCCATTCACTTCTCCATTCAATTCTTCATTCACTTCTTTCTAATCCCTTCATCCTACAAAAAAAATATCATCATCCAACAATTCTTTAAACCATTCTTCCACCACTTCTTCATCTGACGAAGAAGTTTCAAACCCACACCTTCCTCATCTTCCCGATCCAATGAAAAATCCCGAAATATTTTTTATGAGTCTTGCTGCAAATTTCATGCAAGTGGCGAGTTCTTATCTATTCGATCCTCCTCCTCTACCGAAGAAGAAGCGTAAATTTATTTTCTGTGATCTTGAAAGTGGTGGCGACTGTCTTTATCGGGATTATTTTGCTCCCGATCTTGTTTATGGGTCATAATTTTTTCGGCGTTGTTTTCGCATGAGCCGGGCGTTATTTCTACGCATTGTGAATGCGCTAGAAGTCGATCCCTACTTCCAACAACGTCCTGATGCTTGTGGCCGCTTTGGCTTCTCACCCATCCAGAAGTGCACAGTGGCGATTCGGCAACTGCCGTACGGCACTGCTGCTGATTGTTGTGACAAATATCTCAGTATAGCAGAAACGGCGGTGTTGGCTTGCTTGAAGAAATTTTGTAAAGCCGTTGTTCGTATTTTTAGCGGCGTATATTTGAGGAGGCCAACCACTGCCGACGTTCAACGACTTATTGAAATGCACGAGGCCAAACACGGGTTCCCGGAATGTTGGAGAGCCTAGACTGCATGCACTGGGCTTGGAAGAATTGTCCAGTCGCTTGGCATGACGCTTACACTTAAGGGGATTAGGGTGAGCCCACTATTATAGTAGAGGCTATTGCTTCAGAAGATCTGTGGATCTGACACGCCTCCTTCGGAGTCGCTGGCTCAAATAACGACATCAACGTTCTCAACCAGTCTATGTTGTTCAATGACGTCCTATAGGGCAATGAAGCTGCGGTGCACTTCGTCGCCAACAATTCCCACCACACTAGAGGCTACTACTTAACTGACGGTATCTATCCGGACTGGCCGATATTCGTCAAAAGCTTAATATTTTTGAGCGACGAGAAGAAGCAGAGGTTCAAACTGATGTAAGAAGCTGCAAGGAAGGATATTGAACGAGCTTTTGACGTTCTTCAAGCTCGTTGGGGTATTATCAAAGGTTCGTCTCGTTTATGGATACAGGAGCATATGAGTAGTATCATATTTACGTGCATCATATTGCACAACATGATAATCGAGGATGAAGGACAGATTGCAGCAACTTGGGATGGCGACGCCGATGAGGGATCAAGTAGCATTCCTCAAACACAGTTCAATACCGAAGCATCACCGGAATTCGCCGCCTTTATGGCCCAAAACGCAAGCATGAAGAACAGTCGACTGCACGCTCGCCTCCGCGATGATTTAGTCGAGCATCTATGGGCACGCTTTGGTCCCGTCGAGCCATAGTTCGTAGATTTAATTTTATCGAAATTAATGTAATGTTTTTATATTTTTTGTTTTTTATTTAATGTAATGTTTGATTTTTAATTTAATGAATTTTAAGTTGTTAAATTTAATGTTAATTTTAATTAAAAATAACAATAAAATTAAATAGGAAGTGAAAATAGAAATTAGAGAGCCAAGAGATGGGCTCTCCCATTATGAATTGTAAGATTGTCGCCGAAAATCGCACACCTCTCTCTCTCTCTCACAACAATTGATGAAACAGTAAAACAAGCAAGAAGAATAACGCGGCGTTTACGTGGTTCGGTGATAACACCTACGTCTACGGTAGATCATGAGCTATGTAATATTGATGAGAAAAGTAAGAAGATGATACAAAGGTGAGCTTGGAGCTCCACACCTCACAGCTACGCTTAACTCACGCAATGTATCTCACGCCCCTCTCAAACTCTAACTTGGAATGAGAATGAAAACTAACTCTCTCCGGTAGAAGAGATATCCTAATATACACACTTCACAACTATCACAAAACAGCACCAACCAACAGCTCAGATTGAGCTAAGTAACTAATCAACAACATATTAGTATGTACCTAGCCACATAAGAACACTTCTATTCATGCACGTGTGAAAGTTGCATAGAAGCATATATTCACAATTCTCCACCTTGCTTCATCAACTTTAACACAGCAATCTGCAAACACCACTTCAATGATCACAACAACTTTATCAGCTCAAGGCAATGCTCAAACTTCAATCTTGGTAAAACCTTGGTTAAGCTATCAGCTGCATTCTCTTCAGTAGGTACCTTTAACACTTGTATAACTCATTTGCTAACCATGTCACGAAAAAAATGATAACGCACATCAATGTGCTTTGATCGTTCGTGAAAAACTGATGCTTAGCAAGATGCAACGCACTTTGGTTGTCACAAAATATCTCCACCTATTTCTGTGATATCCCAAAATCGCCCAGAATTCCTATCAGCCAAACTCCCTCCTTAACTGCCTCTGTCATCGCCATATACTCCGCTTCTGTGGTGGATAAGGCAACAACATGTTGCAACATAGACTTCCAAGAAACTGCAATACCATAGATAGTGAAGATAAAACCAGTTTGTGATCTTCTACTATCTATGTTTGCAGCATAATCTGCATCCACAAATCATATCAAAGGACTCCCTTCATATCCATGCTTTTTCTCAAACAGAATTCCCAAACTAGCTGAGTTTTTAACATATCTAAAAGCATACTTTAATGCTTCCCAATGTGTCTTGCCCGGGTCTGCCATAAACCTACTCAACACACTGATAGAGTATGCTAAATCAGGTCTAGTACAGACAATCAGGTACATAATGCTCCCTATAGCATTTGAATATGGTATATCCTTCATACTTTGCTTCTCCTCCTTAGTTTGTGGAGTCTGCTTAGAACTCAGCTTGAGTTGCTGAAGCATAGGGATAGTCGTATGTTTGGAATCATCCATCCTGAATCTCTTCAAAACCTTGAGGATATAATCCTTCTGCAGCAAACACAAGCTCCCCATTTCTTTGTTTCTAATGATATCCATCCCCAAGATCCTCATGGCTTCACCTAATTCATTCATCTCAAATGCATATTTCAACTTAAATTTCATCAGTTTTATCTGTCTTTCATCTTTGCTAGCAATCAATATGTCATCTACATAAATTAGTAGATACACATCAGGCTTTCTCCCTTATCCTTTGAGATAAACACAACTATCATGTCTTGACTTAATAAAACCAGCTTTATCCATAAATTGATCAAATCTAATGTACCACTGCCTTGAGCTCTGTTTTAGACCATATAAAGACCTTTTCAACAAGCAGACCTTGTCACCCTGTTCTAACTCCTCAAAACCCTCTGGTTGCTCCATATATATAGTCTCCTCTAGGCTTCCATTCAAGAAAGTTGTTTTAACATCCAGTTGCTCAAGGTACATATCCTGTTGTACCACCAATGACAGAAGAATTCTTATGGATACATGCTTCACCACTGGAGAAAAGACTTCATTAAAGTCTATTCCCTCTTTCTGAGTAAAACCCTTAGCCACCAATCTTGCTTTGTATCTGATAGTTTCTTTACCTGCTATTATTTCAAATTTTCTTTTGAATATCCACTTGCATCCTACAGGCTTTTGATGCTTTGGTATTTTAACTAACACCCAGGTTCTGTTCTTGTGTAATGACTCAAGCTCCTCCTTCATGGCCTGTATCCAAAACACTCTTTCCTTGCTTTCAATAGCTTCCTTGTAATTAGATGGTTCCTGATACTCAATATTCTCAGCCACATTAAGAGCATAAGCAATCAAATCAGCTTGACCATATCTTGTAGGAGCCTTAATGGTTCTCTTTTCTCTGTCTCTTGTTAGTTGATAATCTTGAATTCCTCCAGTCTCTGAGCTTTGAGAAGTATCAACACCCTGAGCTTGCTCTTCATCTTCAGATTCTGAACCAGCTTCTAAAAGTTGTGGCTCCACCTCAACCTCTGTGATACTCTCATTACTGATGTCCTTCTGCCCAGTATCTGGTTGGTCTTTTTCCTTCTTGAATGGCATAATATCTTCTCTGAAAACAACATCTCTGCTGACAATAATCTTGTTCATACCCTTTTTCAGTACACCACAATCTATACCATTTTATTCCAACAAGATATCCAAGCATAATGCATTTGAAGTCTCTTGGTGCCAGCTTATCTTGTTTAGCATGAGTATAAGCCTGGCATCCAAAAGTCTTAATAACTGAGTAATTAGAGATATACCCATTCCAAGACTCATCTGGGATTTTGAAATTAATAGCTGATGAAGGGGTTTTGTTGATCATCAAGAAGGCTGCAGTAGATAGAGCTTCTTCCCAGAATTTCTCTGAAACTCCTAAACTAATCATCATACATCTCATTCTTTCTAGCAAGGTCCTGTTCATCCTCTCCACACTCCATTTTGTTGCTGATTGGAAGCAACAGTCCTATGTCTCTTAATGCCCTTATCTTTGCAGAACTGATCAAACTCATTTGACAGAAACTCCAACCCATTATCTGTCCTTAAACACTTGAGAGTAACCCTTTTATGATTTTCTACCTTAGTGCACCAGATTTTGAATTGTGAGAAAACATCAGATTTATTCTTCAACAAGTACACCCAGACTTTTTTACTGAAGTCATCAATAATGCTAAGAAAATATCTAGCTCCACTGAGCTAGTTGGCCCCCACAAGTCAGCATGTGTATAATCCAAAGCAACTTTGGATGTGTGAATACATTTGGGGTAAGATAACTTGGTACTTTCCCCAAGAATGCAAGTTTCACAATGTGTAATTGAGAACTTACTGGGATTTTTCAAGATATCTTGTTTCTTCAGCTCATTCAAAGCTTTCTCTCCAATGTGTCCCAATCTGGTATGCTACTGCATTGATTGATCCTGTTGGCTGACATTGCCGCTTCCAGCCATAAGTTCTGCATTCAAGTAGTAGAGATTGTGCTTTCTTGTTGCTTTCATAACCACTTTCCCATCTTTCACAACAAGAAGTTCCCCATTATGAGATTTCCAACTGCACCCTTTTGATTCCAGAGTACCTAGAGAGATCAAGTTTCTCTTTAGGTCTGGTATATATCTGACATCAGATATAACTTTCACAGATCCATCAAACATCCTTAATTTGATTGTACCAATCCCTTTCACTTGGCAGACATGATCATTCCCTAATAGCACAAATCCTCCTGCCTCAAGCTTCAAATCTTGGAACCAATCCTTTCTTGGGCACATGTGGAAAGTACATGCCGAGTCAAGGATCCACTGATCTCCAGCCTTCTGCTGCATGACATTTAGAACCTCTGCATCTGGATTTTCTTGAACGTTGTCAGCTGTTTTCTGCTGCCCCTTCAACTCTTGCATCTTTCTTTTCCAGATGTAGCAGTTTTTCTTCAAATGTCCAGGTTTTTAACATTCAAAACACTTTCTGGTCTCCTTTCCATCAACACCTTTCCCTTTTGATTGATTACCCTTCTTGGATTCATCGTGTGGTTTCTTTCCCTTTCCTTTTGCCTTCTTGATGTGGAGGCTCTCAGAGATGGAATCAATCTTTCCATCACTCTTCTTTTGAAGTTGTTTTGCCCTCAGAGCAGTGAGTACTTCTTCAAGGGAAATAGGGGTTTCTCTACCAAAGATTATAGCATCTTTCATGTGCTCATAATTCTTCGGTAAAGCATTCAGGAGGAGAATTGCCTTATCTTCATCTCGAATCAGTTCATCAACATTCTCCAAATCATCAACGAATTTGCAGAAATCATCCATCTGTTCATCAAGATCTTTTTCCTCATTGAATCTCATGGAATAGACCTTTTACTTCATGTACAATCTGTTTGCTAGAGACTTGGTCATATACAATGACTCAAGCTTCTGCCAAACTGTTGCTACAGTTCTTTCTTTGGAGACTTCCCTTAGAACTTTATCTCTGTAATGGGCAAAATTCGTGTAGCCCATTTAAATAAATATTCGTAGTCCAAATAATCGGCCCAGCCCAAAAATCGAGTTAATTCCAATTAATTCGGCCCATACGCCAAGTCATTGAGGCCCAATCGCATCAAACCCTACTAAGGGCAGCGACTTGAAGGGGAAGGCAGGTCAAGGAGATGATCCCGAAAATATCAGAACAACTAGGGTTTCACGGACATCCCGAAAAAACCCTAGCCGTCAAGACACCATACTATATAAGAAAAATAACTAGGTCATTCGACCCATCCATTCATTCACGCTCTAACACATCCTCTCCGCCTTCTCTCCTCACGCGCACTACTCCGCCTCCACGCTCTCAATCTAGGAGATCCCAGCGTCTAGTTGATCCAGGACGCCCCGGCGACCCCGGCTGATCGCTGAACGACTCTCTGATCCATCGATCCGATCGATCCGATCTAGTCTTTCTTTTTAATATATTTCAACTCTTTTCAATACGATTTCTTATACTGTTACTGACTTGAGCGTCGGAGGCCCTTCCATCGACACCCCCACCGGTGTTCCTAGAAGGGCTCTAACGTGTCTGTGGTTTCAAGTTGCTAGTGCCCACCGTCCAGGACGACCCCGACGTCTTTATCCGTAGTTGTTGGACGTATCCCCAACAATCTCCAAGATTCAAAAGGATTGCGCTGCGCGCCTTTCTATCAAGTTGCTCGATCTTGACTTTCTCTTCATCCTTCAGTTCCTCTAACTTCGCCTTTGATTTCGATGTCAGCGCATCATCAAGGCCTTGCTGAATGAGCAGTGCTTCCATCTTGATTTGCCATAGGGCAAAATCATTTTTGCCTTTGAACTTCTTTGTTTCAAATCTCGAAGAACTCATGTCTGCAACTTGGATCTGCTGCAATCGAAATCTGCTCCGATCAATCGATGAGAAGACTCCGATCTGTTGCGATTATGTGCGTCCGAAACCGCGCGATCAACACCTTCACACAGACGGCGCCAATTGTAAGATTGTCGCCGAAAATCGCACACCTCTCTCTCTCTCTCTCACAACAATTGATGAAACAGTAAAACAATTAAGAACAGAAATCGCACACCTCTCTCTCTCTCTCACAACAATTGATGAAACAGTAAAACAATCAAGAAGAATAACGCGGCGTTTACGTGGTTTGGTGATAACACCTACGTCTACGGCATATCATGAGCTATGTAATATTGATGAGAAAAGTAAGAAGATGATACAAAGGTGAGCTTCGAGCTCCACACCTCACAGCTACGCTTAACTCACGCAATGTATCTCACGCCCCTCTCAAACTCTAACTTGGAATGAGAAGAAAAACTAACTCTCTCCGGTAGAAGAGATATCCTAATATACACACTTCACAACTATCACAAAACAGCAGCAACCAACGGCTCAGATTGAGCTAAGTAACTAATCAACAACAGATTAGTATGTACCCAGCCACATAAGAACACTTCTATGCATGCACGTGTGAAAGTTGCATAGAAGCATATATTCACATGAATAGTGAGCTCTTAAATGGTAGGAACCACATTTAAGAGCCCACCTTAACTCTCAATTGTGGATGCTCTTAATATCGTGACTTTGTAGGCCTATATTTTGCACAATAATAAATTGAAGAGTAAAGCTATACAATCATAATGTGGATATCCACGAATTAGTGAAAAAATAATAATTTATTTAATTTATTTTTTAAATAAAAAAGGATTTAGTTAATTTACCGTATTATTCATATTATAGTGAAAGAAATTTAATTTAATTATTTTATTTTTCAGATAAAAAAGGATTTAATTAATTTACTGTATTATTCATATTATAGTTTTTTTTTCCATTTCAGTAGTTTGTTGGCGCCGCACCGTGCGTACGTAATTTATTTGTCCTGTGTGAATTTATTGTAAATTGAATTAGTAAGTCGAAGTGGATAGGGGCATAATTGTCCTTTTGAGTTAGTAATGAAACTCGTATTTGTTTAATGCAGCATAAAAGCCCTCGCTATAAACTGACAGCAGCAAATATCCACCATTATATTCTCATAATTACGGGTTAAGCTGTTGACAGAATAGAAACAAATAGATTTGTGTCATGTCTCTTCCTCTCTCTCACACAAACAGAAATACACACATGCATGCGGGGACATAATCTATCAGTGCAATCTGGGGTGGTCTTGACTAGCCTTTTTACTTGTTTGGAACAAATTTGACTCCTCTTTTCTCTCACTAGTCAGCACCATCTGTCTCTTTGTGAAAAATCTCTGATGCATTTGCAGCACTCTCTCTCTCTCTCTCTCTCTCATAGGTTGTATTCCACACTCTTAAATTTTTCCTATTAATTTAAGTATGGAACAACAACGAATCGTACACAAACTTACATTACCAAAGCCAAAGAAATGCCATCATCTCTTCCTCGAGCCCCTCTCTCTCTCTCTCTCCATTTTAGGGTAGGGTAAGAAACTAGACAAGAATGACCTGCATTTCTTACTTTCCATTCTGTTGCAGAAGAGAAAGAGTAGAACACCAAAACAAAGCATCATCCTTTTTTCTTCAGTCTTCATAGGTTTTCATTTTCCCCTCTTTTATTCCCTTTCTGGGTGAAAAAACGTCTCCTTTTACACCGACTCCACCTTTAACTCCATTTTCTTCCTTGTGTCTGTGTTTCAAGAGAGAGAGAGAGAGAGAGAGAGAGAGTGGTGAAGCCATCTTCTTCCTTTTACCAGATGTGCCACTTTTCACATTCTTGAAATCATGAAAGTGGAAAGGAGATGGGTTACATGGGTCGCATTCTTGAAAGTCATCTTCGTGTCTTCGGACAAAATCCCTCTTTTTAAATGCCCAAATACGAAGAGGGCTGTTCCTCAAATGTCTTAAATCCCACTAAAAAAGTCCATAAAAATTCAATCTTGCCACAACCCCACCACATTTTTTTTGTTTTTCACTTGTAGAAACCACCTTTTCTTTATGTAGTAAGTAGCCCATCTTTCCCACAACCTTGTTTAGGAGAGAGAGAGAGAATGGGGTGCGTAGCATCAAGATTGGAGGAGGAAGAGGAGGTAGTCTCAATTTGTAGAGAGAGAAAGCGGCAGCTCAAGCTGGCTGTAGAGAGAAGGTATGCCCTAGCAGATGCTCACTACAGATACTGCAAATCATTATCTGGTGTCTCAGCAGCCATAAACCTCTTTGTCACACGCCATTCTTCACCAAATGCACCATACTACATCACATTCCCTCCTCACTCTCCCACAAAAGAAAAAGTGGTTTCAAACCCTCTCTTTCTTCAGCAAGCACCCTCTGAGCCCACAAAACAAACCATCAATGCATGTGACTCCTGCAGCAGCTCCTCAATCAGCTCTGTTTCCTCTGAGGAGGAGGAGAGAGAGAAACAAGCAGGAGAGGAGAAATGCAGCTACTTCTACATGGACATGCCTCTGCCTCAGACTCAGACTCAGACAACAATGGCAATGGCTTCACCTCAGAGAGATTTTGGGTGGGATTTCTTCAACCCTTTCAACAATGTGGCAAGGCCAGAAATGATGAGTGTTTACAACAGGATGTCTGAGGAGGAAGTGAGGGCTGTGAGGGAGCAGGAGGGCATCCCTGACCTTGAGGATGAAGAGGGAGAGAGAATGGGAGGAGAGAGAGAGGGAGAAACAGCCAATGTGGAGGAGGAGAAGGGGCATGAGATTGAGACTGTCAAGGCTGTGGAGATGGAGAGAGAGAATGGAGAGAAGGAGAAAGGGTTGAGTGTTGTGGATAAACAGGTTGAAGGGAGGGAGCTGTTGGAGGCTTTGAAGGATATTGAAGATCATTTCGTTGTAGCTTATGATTCTGGTAAGGATGTTTCTAGAATGCTGGAGTGCAACAGGGTGCATTTGCAGTCTAATATTGATGAGATAAAAGGTGATTTTTTTTTGTACCCCTCCCATTTTACTTTTTTACTTCAAGAATAAGATTTTGTGGCGTTCTTCCTGCTCTGTTCTTGTGTAGTTTGTTGAAATGTTTGCATCTTGTCATCACCTTTACACTTTCGGGAGAGAAGAAGTGCTACATTAAGTTATCTAATTCAATAAGTGGAGGTCTCTGTGATTTTGTATGATTACCCTTCTGTCTCTCTCTAAATTAGGCCCTCTAGTTTGTTTCCATCACCTTTAGAGAGAGATGTGAGTTGTTTGTGTTCTCTCTCTCTCTCTCTTTCTCTCTCTCCATTAGCCAAATTTATGATGTATCTGCAGTTAAATGATCAAGAAAAGGTTGCTCTTATGAATTCCCAATTCATTTTTTTCCTACTTAAGTTAGATGTTTTCTTTAAATCTTCTATAATCCTTCATAGACTGTAATCTTCTAATCTTACTTGCCTTTGTTAAGGAAATACTCTCTCGCAATGTGCACAATCTAGATGAACATAATTCATGGCCATTGCTTATGCAATTCCCTAGTCTGTTTCATCTCCTATTCGAAATTCAGACCTTCGATCCCTTAAAACGTTCTTCATGTCCCTTTGCTTCTCACAGTGACAATTAGAGATTGAACAATGGCAGCTTCCATCTTTCATGAATCATGATGCTCGATTGAGAAATGCAAGAACAAACTTGATCTTGCTACTGTTTTCATGTCTTGCTCTTGCAGCTTCTCCAATGTTTTATCAATTTGTAGTGTTTCTTCTCTAGTTTGTTGTTGTTTCTTTTGTCATTCCATGGCTATTACACTCACACAGATGCGTGGATGCAGAGAACTCGACAAAGTTGATCCAAGCCATCACGTGGAAGTCTGCTTCTTCGCGCTCATCATCTTGTAAGAGCTTGGTCGCATCTGGTTCCAAGAGTTCCTCGACTTGGACAGAGTTCAGCAACGACCTCTTTGACGACTACGGAGGAATGACTTCTGGAAGCCATTCACTCACCTTAGGAAGGCTGTATGCGTGGGAAAAGAAACTATACGACGAGGTTAAGGTAAAACAATCGCTTCCCATACCTTGTTGTCTTGATCATTATCTGCTACATTTTAGTATACATTATAACTGTTCAACAAATTGTGAAATGCTATCATTTTTAGGATGTGATCTAACTGTATGAATATAGACTCTTCGAACCTAGAGCGCGATACCAATAGGTTCGTCTCTTTGATTCTTTCTCGTTATCATTCCAGAATGGAGACAGCATCCGTAAAATATACGAGAGGAAATGCAACCAGCTTCAAAATCAAGACGTTAGAGGTGACGAAGGGCTTACAGTTGACAAGAGCAGAGCAGCAGTTAAAGATCTCTACAGCAGGATCCTCGTGGCCATACGTAGTGCTGAAACGATCTCTAAACAGATCGAGAAGCTGATAGAGGAGGAGCTCGAGCCACAGATACGAGAGCTACTTCAAGGGTAGGACGAATCAATTGCTTTCTACGTTAGACGCATTTTGTCACTATAACACACTCTCTATTCATATGATGCAGTATGACAGGAACATGGAAAGTCATGTTGGAGTCTCATGAAATCCAGAGCAAGATCATATTCGAGGTGACAACCTTCTCATCCCCCTCCTATGGGAAATTCTGCAACGAAACCCACCGGCTCGCGACGCTCCAGCTCGAGGCCGAACTCCGGAACTGGCGCTCGTGCTTCACTGAGTACGTATCGGCCCAGAAGAGGTACGTCGAGGCCCTCTTTGGGTGGTTATCCAAGTTCGTCGCCCCCGAGGTTGAGTTCTACTCGAGGGGGCGAGCCTCCGCGCCGCCGTGCCGGCTGAATGGCCCTCCGCTGCTCGTGCTCTGCCACGACTGGGTAGAGTCGATGAACAACTTGCCGGAGAAGGCCGTCTCGATCGCGATCCGGAGCTGCTCGAAGGACGTCAGAGTTCTGTGGCTTCAGCAAGGGGAGGAGCTGCTGCAGAAGAGGAAAGTGGACAGTCTATCCAAGGAGTTGGATAGGAAGACCTCGGCCTTCCGGAAGGCCGAGAACCGGATGCTTGAGCTCCGGCTGAGCGACGAGGAGACGGGCCCGCTTGTCGAGGGCAAGGACGCGCTGGAGAGCCTGCGGAGACGGGCGGATTTGGAGAAAGAGAAGCATCGTAGCTGCATGCTGGAGACTGAGAGAATGACGTTGAGTGGTTTTAAGAGTGGTTTTGTTAGGGTTTTTGAGACAATGACTGAATTTTCGAGGGCTGCATTGGAAATGTATAATGAGTTGATGGAGGTAGAGAAGAAAGGTGAGAGATTTGGGAAACAAAGTTGTATAGAGAGTAGTACAGAAGTAGAGAATGGCAGTAGATGACATGAGAAGAAAAGAGCATTGCTTGTTGTAAACTTGTATTAGGCTTTTGAGTTTTATATTCTTGCATATTTATGATTCTGTCGAAGCAACTCGCTGAGACTTTATTCCTTTATGAATTCTTGATTTTCGCTTGAGGCTTTGTGTAAAATGGTGTTTCATCTTGTACATCGACTAGTTTCTTGATTTTCATACTAGGCTTTGTTTGAAATGGTGTTCCATTTTGTATTTTAACTAATTTTTTAATTTTCACAGCTTTGAACAATCTTGTATTTCAATTAGTTTTTTGATTTTCACATAAGGGTTTATTCAAAATGATGTTTCATCTTGTATTTAAATTTGGCTCTTAATTTTGTCACGAGGCTTTGTACAAAATAACGTCTCGTCTCGTATTTTAGTTAGGTTTTTGATTGATTTTCACATGAAGCTTTGTGTTTCATCTCGGTATACAAAATAGTGTTTCATTTTGTATTTCAATTAGCTTTTAAATTTTCACACAAAGCTTTGTACAAAACGGTGTTTTATCTCATATTTCAATTAGTTTTCCTATTTTCAGAAGAGGCTTTGTCAATCTTGTATTTCAATTTGTTTGATAAGTTTCACATGAAGCTTTGTATTGAACAATGTTTCATCTTGTGTATAAATTAGTTTCTTGATTTTCACATGAGGCTTTATTCAAAACGGTGTTTCATCTTGTATTTAAAACTAGTCAGATTCTTATTTTTGACACAAGAATTTGTACAAAATGGTGTTTCATTTCGTATTTTAATTAGTTTTTTGATTGATTTTCACACGAAGTTTTGTGTTTCATCTTGTATTTCAACTAGCTAATTGATTTTCACATGTGGCTTTTTACAAAATAGTATTTCATCTTGTATTTCAATTAGCTTCTTAATTTTCACACCAGGCTTTATACAAAATGATGTTTCATCTTTAGATTTCAATTAGTTTCTTGATTTTCACGCGAGGCTTTGTATAAAATGGTGTTTCATCTCGTATTTCAATTAGTTTCTTAATTTTCACATGAGGCTTTGTACAATCTTATACTTCAATTAGTTTCTTGATTTTCACATGGGACTTTATCCTAATCAGTGTTTCATCTTGTATTTAAACTAGTTTTTGAATTTTGACATGAGGCTTTGTACAAATGGTGTTTCATCTCGTATTTTAATTAGTTTTTTTGTTTGATTTTCACATGAAGTTTTGTGTTTCATCTCGTATTTAAACTAGTTGATTGATTTGCACATGAGGCTTTGTACAAAATAGTGTTTCATCTTGCATTTCAATCAGTTTCTTGATTTTCACACGTGGCTTTGTACAAAATGGTGTTTCATCTCGTATTTTAATTATTTTTTTTTATTGATTTTCATTCGAAGCTTTGTGTTTCATCTTGTATTTCAACTAGTTGATTGCTTTTCACACAAGGCTTTGTACAAAATAGTGTTTGATCTTGTATTTCAATTAGCTTCTTGATTTTGACACGAGGCTTTACACAAATGGTGTTTCATCTCGTATTTTAATTGATTTTCGTAAAAGCTTTGTGTTTCATCTTGTATTTCAACTAATTGATTGATTTTCACACGAGACTTTATACAAAATAGTGTTTTCATCTTGTATTTCAATTAGCTTCTTGATTTTCACACGAGGCTTTGCACAAAATGGTTTTTCATCTTATATTTCAATTAGGATGTGTTTACTTTGATAGAAAATGTTAGAAAAAGTATATTTTCCATCATTTTCACATGTTTCCTGTGATGGATAATTTTCTCCGGTCAGGCTGGAAAATTTATTCGGGCAGCCCCTTTTCACTCATTTTCTCACAAATGTTGGATAATATTATCCTATTGGGAGGGTGTGAAAATATTTTTCAACATTTTAATTTTGTTATCCATCTATTTCTAACAAAGTAAACACATGATAAAAAAAAAGGAAAAAAATATAATATTATCTCACATTTTCTTATCCATCATTTTCAAATGAAAATTTTACTACCAAAGTAAACGCACCCTTAGTTTCCTGATTTTCACACAAGGCTTTGTACAAAATGGTGTTTCATCTCATCTCATCTTGTATTTCAACAAGTTCCTTGAATTTCACACGTGCCTTTGTACAAAAGGGTGTTTCATCTCGACCTAAAAATCGACAAAAATCATAGATATCCCTAAAGAATAAGCAAATGCTGAATATGGGGATACACATTTTTCAACAGAATTGTATTTAATGGCATAGGTTCTAAAGCATATTACATTTTGTACAACATGTGTTAAAAATACACCCTACATACGCATTGCTAGACTTTTTGGGGATGAACAAGGAGTTGGCATCCCAGGCTTGAGAGTACTTCTCAGCCTCAATCTATCATCTATCTCAAGTATAAGGAGATTAAAAACTGCGAGAAGAGTACGAATTCGCTCACAACGGTAGCCGGAGATTGTATTCCCATAAACGGGACAATGTCAACCTGCAACCAGCTCTCCACCGCTGAGCCCACCACTGCACCAGCCACGAGCCCCCCAATCGTTATCACAGTTGCCTTTCCTGCACAAGTAAGACCAGTTTTAGTCAGCAATAGGTTAGGAATCGACATATTGTTCGTTCATAGATGGTTAAATTTGGAACTATTTCTTGTTATACCTAGTTTGACGTTCTTCTTGGTCATGAAGTACAAGGATGCACCAAAGCTGGTGGCTAGAATGAGGCCGGGAACATCGGCTCCAGCATATGGTGCTGCGGAAGGTGACGAAGCTCCATTTACATACGTCAAAACCATTAGAGCTCCATAGACCCCAGCTTGCACGCCTAACTCGCTAGTGGATGGTGCTTCCACAGAAACAGGCGAGCTTTTCACAGAATTCTGCAGCCATTTTGGCATTGATTCCATTTTGGGAGCACTTACTGGCTTAACATCAGCATACCTGATGCTACTGCTTACAACTTTCCCTGCTCTCCGTTGCGATAAGCTTTGCATCAGCAGCATGTCGTATGCAGCTTCCACCTGTGCACGATAAGCCATTTTAATGGAAGTAAGCATTGACAAGGCAATAGAAAATAGCCGAGCTATTGATTTCCTAAATAATCCACACCACACAGATTGATATCAGAGTTCCAGCGGATTAGGTGGTAAAATCACAAAAAAAAAATCTACATTTTTCTTGATACAAGTCTTCACCTAGACAACACCTCAATGCAACAGTGACGGACTCTCTGGGTTATACCGGTTTTTATGTCTGTTCACAAACCCAAACAAAAACTAAACAAGCAGCACGCGTAGCTACTCCAAGCTTTTTTGTTTTCTTCCTTAAATTCACTTAAGCATTCATTCAAGAAATTGGGGTAGGTAAGATCAGAATATCCTTATCATCGTCAACACATAACTCCACGCTACTTTGGGTACGGCTGTCAAAAGGAGATACCTTTCCACCGATTGTAATCCATAACTTCTTGGATTTTATTAAAAGGACAACACAATCATGTAATCGAGCATCGCCTATTCTGGTGTTTCCATTTCACAACATAAACATGAGTCCAGCAAATTCATAGTTAGTTCTATTCTTACAAGAAATGTTGTTAAATCTTTTACACCAACAAACATGCATCAAAAACTCTATTTTTCCAGCTCTGGCAAATTAGCTGAATCTACATAAGCCTTTCAAAGACACTAAAACCAGAATAATCAATGATTCCCCAATTCACACGAAACCTAGCCAATAAAAGCAGGGATTCAATCCAACGCCTCTAGTCAAACAGCAGCCAAGGCTTTAATTAAGCACAGTAGCAATACAATAACAGAATTCAAACACCAAAAAATCCAAAATTTTCACTAACTGACCAAATTCACCAACTATATTTCGCAGAGCCCATTCCGCCGCAACAACAGAATGCAAACTAAAGCAATCCAAAACCTCAATCGGCAAAAACGAACTTCAAATTCACCAGCAATTCGAACTAATTCCAGCTACATAATTCGAAAAAAGGCGAGAGGAACCTGAGAAATTGCTTGCTGGTCATCTTTACAAGCCGCAACGATCGAATTCTTCGCTCGGAGAATATCATCGAACGACGCACCTTCGGACACTCCGAGCAATTTGAGAGCATTCTCCACCGACATCTCCGACGGCGCGGAGTCGTCGGCTCGCGAGGCCCGCAGCGGCGCTGATGCTAACATGCGCCGGGCGAACAGAGCGCTCCAGGGGCGCCGGCGGCCCGGGTTGAGCGCGTTAACGACCCCGGTCCGGCGGAAGGACGTCGATCCGGGCCGGTCCGAACCCGAGATGGTGCGGCTGGGCCGGACGGATAGAGCTGTGGCCATGTGGTAGTGTGTGTTGTGTGTGTGAGAGAGTAGATAGAGAGAGAGAGGAATGGAGTAACGGTTGAGGCGTATTTTAGATTTTCTTTGTGGAGAAGGAGTAGTGTGGAAGGGAAGGAGATGACGTGGCTTTTTTTGGAAGCTTACTAGTTGGTGTTGTGGGCTTTTTCGGAGTTTCCAAAAAAAAAATTATTGCGTTTTTTTTTTCTTTTCTTTTCTTTCAGAATTTTCTAAAGTTAGCAAACATTATTTGTTTGTGGAAATTTTATAAAATAATGTCTCATTTTACTTTGGACTTTAGCCTATTATTTGGACACAAATGACGTATGAGGGCGCGTTCTCTTTGATTGTAAATTTATCATGGGAAAATAAAGGATAAACAAAATTTCACCATTTAAATCCTTCATTTCTTTTTCCACCTTTTCTACTTGACCCTTACTCATTTCTTATTTACACTACAAATGAGGGATAATGGAAAAAGAAACAAATGATTTAAAGAGTAAAATTTTGTTTATCCTTCATTTTTCCATGATAAATTTACAACCAAAGAGAACGCACCCTAATGTTATTATTATCTCAAGGCAGTTTTTACATTAGGACCTTAATGAAATAATGAATATTGAATGTCAGTATAAAGATAATTGAGATTTATAAGACCTCAGTTTTATTCGTGAAGTCCCATAAATGATACTCTCCCCGTCCCGTGAAACTTGAGCAGTATTATTTTTTTGGACTATGCTGCGAAATTTGAGCATTTTTCTTATATGATAAAAGTTTTTCTCTTTATTTATTTTTCATTTTTTCACCTATTAATAACTCCTTAAAATTCATGCAAAAAAAATTGTTCAAATTTTACAGAAGTAAGGAGTATTTAAAGTAATCAAGCATAATGCGTATAACTTGAAGGGACAATTTTTTTGCACTCGATCCAATCAAAAAGAAAAAGAAAAAAATATTGTATTTAAAATGCAGTTCAATTGATAAAATATTTTTTTTCAAACAAGAATCGAATTATTATTGATTTAAAAAAAAAAAGAGATAATTAAGAGTTGAGTATTTGACTTTCATGTTTATCTAAAACCTCATAAAATTAGGGAACTCAGATAAAACAAAGAAGAAGAAAAAAAAAATAGGCGCTGGTAATAATATTATTATTAGCAGTATCTTGATTTTTCTTTAGTTTTTGTGGTTCACTAAAATACAATACTATTTGTTTTTTTCATTACCATACAAATAAGAAAGAATTAAGACACGAAACCTTAATAAATCAGAAGCCAAGTGGTGCACGCTTAACTTGGCTAATTTTTCGGGCCGAAAAATCCTCATCGAAAAGCCCGGGAGGAGGAATCAAACAGTCAGTTAGAGCCGTTATTAATATGCTGGCTTGTTGGAGGGCCCGGCCCGTTTTCCCACACGGCCCTACCGATTTGCGACGCGGGCTCTGCTGCAGAGCTGAGGAACAAGCGGTAGCTCTCACTCAACGCCCGACCAAGAAGAAAATTGTTGTCGTGGGCTCGGGCTGGGCCGGGCTCGCTGCAGCTCACCACCTCTGTAAACAGGTGTTCTTGATTTTTTTTTTTTTTTTTTTTTGTGAGGTTATATTTTCTTGTTATTTTAAATGGGTGTTGAGATATATTTGGTTTCAGGGATTTGATGTCACAGTTCTTGAAGGTGGATATGAACTTGGATGGAAAACTAAGTCTATTACTCCTGATGATGCTGGTATTCGAGGTGATTAATTATACTTACATGCATTTATAAACACTAGGAATAATCTCACGTTTTAAATTTAGAATTTTCAATGAAGTCATAAGTTAATTGTGAATTGCCGGGTAAAATAATAAATGTAGTTATTTTTTTTAAGCTTAGTGGTAGTGGATAGTTTTTAATTTTTGCTATCTCAATTTGAACATTTTTAAAGTTCACTCTTTATATCAAGTATAGATAAAGAGAGTTTCAGATATGTATCAGATGGATCTTATGAAAAGTAATCTGATTAATTATGAATATTTTTATATTATTTCAATATCTAATGAATTATATACTTCTAAATATATAGTATGTAATTTATACAATTGCTCTTAAAATTAAATATGTAATAATAGGCAATCTATATTTTGTGCCCAAGACACTTTTTATATTAATATAGATTGTCTGTGTTTTGGTCAAGAAATTTTAAGTAGGAATATTCTTTTTTCATTATGTTTCACTATGAATTTATAAAGATTGGTTGTATTTTGGCTGTACACAATCAAATGATCAATAACCAATTGTGTTTGTTTTGGTCAAGAAATTTGAAGTAGGAATATGAAAATTCTTACAACTATTTCACTGTGAGTTTATAAAGACTCTATTTTGTTTTGGTTGTAGACTGATGGTTGTATTTGTTTTGGTGAAGAAATTTGAAGTAGGGATATTCTTGTTTCATTTTTTCACTATAAACTTATGAATATTGTTTGTATTTTGGCTGTAGACAGTCATAATTGTATTTGTTTTGGTCAAGAAATGTTAAGTATGAATATGCTTATTTAGTTATTACATTATGTTTCAATAAGAATCTAACAGTGAATGTGCAAAATCTGCTCTAGGCTTCTGGTATCCCTTCCGAAACATCTTCAACTTGGTCGATGAGCTCGGCCTCAAACCCTTCACAAACTGGACAAAATCCGGACAGTATTCAGACGAGGGCCTAGAGGTGAAACGCATCTGCTAGTCTTTCTGTAGTCCGCGATTGCAAGAATTTGATACGAGCAACGTTGAAAATGTTGTGTTTTTTCAGGTTGAGTATCCAATATATCAGAACTCACAGCAGCTGCCAACTCCGTTTGGAACATTACTCAACACTAAGGCATGTCTTTTCTTTTATCTTTTTATGAATTATTTTGTAGATCATTTCAACACTCACCTGCAGCTTTGATAGACCTAATTTCATTACATGATCATCGTAGTTTGCTCGTTTGCCCCTTGTTGATCGCTTCACATCACTCCCTCTAATGGCTGCAGGTAGTAGATTTCTTGATTAAGTCATATATAAACTTAGTTTATTGTTTTGACTCTAGACTTAACTTCATGTGTTTGTTTGCAGTGATTGATTTTGACAACACCGATTCTGCTTGGAGAAAGTACGATCCGAGTAAGTCATGATCTACGTTACGTTATCATCACGAACAATCTGCATAAATTTTTGGGCAATTTGTTCAAGTTCTTGAGATGTTCAGTCACTGCAAGGGAGATTCTGAGGCAATTTGGGTGCTCGGAGAGGCTCTACCGCGATGTTTTTGATCCGTTGATTCGAGTAGGGCTGTTTGCCCCGCCGGAGCAATGCAGTGCTGCTGCAACTCTTGGAATGCTTTACTATTTTGTTCTAGCAAACCAGGTTCAAAACAGTTTTTTTTTTTTTTTTTAAGTTTGATTTTGCTTGTTTTTGTGACTGTATACATGACTGTTTAGTACAGAAACATTTCGATCTCAAATGGTGTCGTGGGACGGTGAGAGAGGGAATCTTTCTGCCATGGATGGAATCTCTCAAGGCTCAAGGCTGCAGATTCCTCGAGGGTAGAAGAGTGACAGACGTTGTTGTGAATGAGGAGACGGGGTGCGTCACAGAGGTTGTGTGTGGGAAGGAGAGTTTCAAGGCAGACGCATTGATCCTGGCCGTTGGAATCTCCACTCTGCAAGAGATCGTGCAGAGAAGGTAGTCGAGTTGTAAAGTGTGATTAATCCTATATTATTACAAGGAAGATTTACATAGTTTAGGGCAATTTTTGGATTGTATTTTAGTGCAGCACTTTGTGGAAGAGAAGAGTTTCTGCAGATCATGAAGCTGAACAGCACAGATTTGATCACAGTTAAGCTTTGGCTTGATAAGAAGGTGAGCAAATTAAGCCAAACATTTGAACTTTTTATTCCTTGTTTTTTCTCACTAGATGTGAATGTGATTCATCATTCCTCGTCTCAACGGCGTGTGTAGGTCGTCATTCCTTATGCCGGCAACGTCGCATCTGCACCCGACAACGCCTGTGCTTGGACATTCTTCGACTTGAACGCCATCTACGACGAGTACGATGAGACTGCATCAACAGTTGTCCAAGCTGATTTAGTAAGAATTGAATTGAATGAATGAATATTTTTCTTTCAATATTAGTAGTTAATTTGGAGCTCTCATATCTTCTCAACACACGTGTGGTTTTCTGCTAGTATTATGCCGATGATTTGTTGCCTTTGAAAGATGAGAAAATAGTCGAAAAGGTGAAGACTTGGCTATCAAATTGCATCAAAGATTTTGGAAATGCAAGTGTTGTTGATCAAGAAATCGGTAGATTTCCCAAATTCCACCCCCATTTTTTCCCAGGTAAATTTGTTTCTGCTAAAACAGACCCCTATCGCGGTTTATTCGTTATTTTCTTACAACGAATCGTCGTCCGTTGAAGGCTCGTATAAGCACACGATGAGAGGATCGACGTCTTTCCCGAATGTGTACGTGGCGGGAGAGTGGATAATAAACCGCCACGGTTCATGGTCACAGGTATAACGGTAACCGGCCTTTTATCATCAGAGTGCGTTCTCTTTGATTGCAATTTTATCGTAAGAAAATTTCACTGATCCCCACCCACCTTAGAAAATATGTGAAAAGAGTGGAAAAATCGTGAAAAGAAATTATGTTTTCCGCCCCTTTCCATCGAAGAGAATAGCACCCTTAGGGTTAACTTTCGGAAATAATAAATTTTTTAATTTTCTCATGATTTTGCGATAGGAGAAGGCGTATGTTTCCGGTCTCGAGGCCGCCAACAGAGCTGTCGACTATCTCGAGGAAGGGAGTTTTGCCAGAATAGTCGCCGTCGACGAAGACGAGCAGCATGTTCAATTGCTGAGGAGCTTCAACAGAAGCCTCTGTGATTTGAAAGCACAGCTGCCTTGCTTCAACTATTTTCTGTAGTGATCTTGTTTTTGTGCTTTCTCTTTTTTTTAATCTTCTTACATTTGTATATGTAAAGGTAGTTTGTGCATAGTTTGTTGGATTCTTGGTATAGGCTGTATTTTTTAAAGATTAATTGTCTATAAATTATTGAATTTTTATTGGATTATGATTTTGAATACAAACTTCAAAGTTTAGCGTAGTAATTATTAAACTATTAATTTAATATAATTTTGAGATCAATTATGATTCTAGCCAAACTTACTATTAACATGACAAGTTGAATGTTTGACGGTGTTTTATGGGAAACAACATTATTTCTATCATTTGATTGTCACACGAGAACATTACGCCACACTAACTATTCAGATGGTTATATTAACAGTAAGTTTGGTCAGAATCATAATTGGTGGTAAAATTCGATTAAATCAATAATTCAGTAATTGGTAATTTGATGATTTTATAAAATTATAGTAATTCGATGCGATAATAGAGACTTTTGCACAAAAGTTGATAATTTGATGATTTTATAGAAAATAGAAAAATATGGAAAATTGCTTGGTGGCCCAAATATGTAACCCAATAAAAGAAAGGAAAAAGGAAAAATGTCTGGGCCCCAGGTATTTCAGAAAGTTCTTATAGGAATTTATTTCAGTGGAATTTTTTATTCCATTTACGAACTTTTTGGAAGAAATGCTGTTTTGCAGTTTTAGAATGTAATTTAAAATCCGTAAAATAAATAGAGATATTGTTTTAACTTTTAGTTGTAATAATTGAGAGCTTTTTTTGTTTTTAGCTTTCAATTAATTGTTTCAGTAGCTGAGTTAGCTTCTTGTCTTCAAAAAACTCAAACCCACCACGTATTAGACTCTTTTACTTCGCATTGTATTTTAATTTTGTATACAATTATTGAATGGAGTACTAAAGTGGTGATATCTTTTTATTGAAAAAGTGAGCATATAACATAACGGTAGTTTAATTTGTGGTGTGGATATTTTATACGTATTAGGGTGCATTCTCTTTGATTGTAAATTTATCGGAAGGATAAACAAAATTTCACCCTTTAAATCATTCCTTTCTTTTTCCACATTTTCTACTTAACCTTTAATCATTCCCCATTTACACTCTAGAGGAGGGATAATATTATCACATCATTTTTAGAAGGATAATATTATCCCTCCTTTGTAGTGTAAATGAGGAATGAGTAAGGGTCAAATAGAAAATGTGGGAAAAGAAATCAAGAATTTAAAGGGTGAGATTTTGTTTATTCTTCCTTTTCCCATGATAAATTTACAATCAAAGATAACGCACCCTTAAGGATAATATAAATCATTATTTGTGAATTGAAATTCACTAAGCACGTCCATAAACTTGTCATTAAACAATATAATTTGATATTTAAATATTGCTCTTCGTAAAAAGGGAGGTCATTTTGATTGATAGCTCTTCACTCCTGAAGGGACATTCATATTTAAATTATAATATAAAATTGATTGAAAATCTAGAATATAGAATTTTTTCTTTTAAAAAAATATAATAAGGCCAAACCCAAAAGGAATATCCAAATCCTACCAAGTGGGCTCCCACCAAGCCCAACAATAATGCTAGATGTTCCAATTATTTGAATTTGATTGCTCTAATTATATATAGATATACTTATAGTCACTAAAATGAATATAGTTTTTTTACTTAATTATGGTTATTATTAAACTAGTAGAAGTTTCAATTGTTTATAGATTTACTTTTTAAAACCCAACATGAAAAAGTCTCACATGCTGACTGTTAAGTAGAAGGCAAACACGTACAAAAAATCAAATTAATTTACAATATGATAAAAATAAAATAAATAAATTGCGATATTTATATCAGCCATCAGATCTCAGTTTCGTTTTTGCTGTGTCCATCAATTCAATCTCATCTCTCTCCAACCGCCCCTCGCGCTCTCTCGATTGGAAAAACCGGTACGTGACTTTCCAGATCCAATTTTCAGTTTCTGCGTATTTCAATCGCGTAGATTATGTTGATGTTTTTGATGTTTTTTTTTCTCATCTGCTTGAATTTGTTCGCGTTAAGGCTGTTGATTCGACTTAGCCGTTGGAGTAGTTGATCGGATTGAATGTCCAATTGATCGGTGTAGTTTGTGTTGTTGTTTTTGTGTCTGAATTTGCTTCTAAGTTGAATCAATTTATATATTTTGATCCATCCAATTTGAAAACACTCTGAATTCATGACAGTTAGCGTTGATGTTGTTTTCAATTAACTTCTTTGTATAAGAGTGGAGATACTGTGATGAGTCGGACTAAATTGTGGTTGCTAGAGCGTCTAGTTGCCAAGTGATTTGATTGTAGGGCTGGTGTCGGACTTGTGGAGTGGAAAGGAGCTGGCTTTAGCTAATCAGAAACAGAAATTTAGTTTCTTTGTGTAAAAGAGTGATCTTGGTTATCAAACGATGGAAAGATGAGAGCAATTTACTACTGTTGGCAAGAAATTGAAGGACACTGCAGTTTAGTGGTGTTGACTTTGACGCGTAGTATATATACAACGAACTGAGCCACTAGCAGGCATTCTGCAGTTGATATGTCGTAGGCATAGCCTGTATAATTTTACTTGTTATGTAAGTGAGAGGTGATTTGGGACATGAAGAGAGGTTGAATTGTGTATGAAAGTTGTAGTTTAGCATCCAGAGCTTACTGCTACTGAATGTAGTTGCTTCAGTTAGCACCTGGTGACACTCTCTAATTTGATAGGCAATATTGTGGAATTTTCAGGTTAAAGATGGGTGCTGAAAACAACGTTGACATGGAGGAGGGAACTCTGGAGATTGGAATGGGTATGTCCTCTTGTGGTTTACCTTATCTTCTCTTTGTTTATATGAATGTGTAGATGCTCATGTGGTCATCCCTTTGTTCTTCCAAGTACACTATCGGAATTTTTCTTTATAATACAATTGGGGTTTCTCAACACGCCCCCAAAACTTCACAATACACCCCAGTTATGTCTTCGCTATTTTATCTTTTCTTATTCTCATCTTAGTCTCAACATGTTTGCAGAATATAGAACTGTCTCTGGAGTTGCTGGACCTCTTGTCATCCTCGACAAAGTGAAGGTGAATGTCGCACTCCTTCTCATCATTCCTCCCTTGCGAGGCATCATTTGGACTTGCTTCTCTTGGTCCAAAAATATAGATCTTGGAACATGATTTATTTAGATGTCTTTTTGAAACTATGCCAGGGACCCAAGTACCAGGAAATTGTTAACATTCGCCTAGGAGATGGAACAACCCGACGTGGACAAGTACTGGAGGTTGATGGAGAGAAGGCTGTTGTTCAGGTGATCATAGCCACAAGTCCTGATAATTTATTCTTCTAATGGCTTCATCCTCTATTTCATGATTAATATCTTTTTGATATCTATACTAGTTCTGTAAGTAAGACTGTGCTTCATTATACCATACAAT
Organism: Salvia miltiorrhiza; assembly: GCF_028751815.1. Taxonomy (NCBI): domain Eukaryota; kingdom Viridiplantae; phylum Streptophyta; class Magnoliopsida; order Lamiales; family Lamiaceae; genus Salvia; species Salvia miltiorrhiza. The sequence continues at coordinate 35,597,062 of NC_080392.1, read as the reverse complement.
ACAATGTTGTTTTTTAGTTCACAAATCTGTATGGCAAGAAGCAAATTTTCTTTTTGGCTTCTTTGGACCTTTTAGAGTTATAATGACAATCTGTCACCTTACTTCTAAAGATCCTTTTTTGAATTGTTACCATTTATAGTTCAGAAACTTTAATACTTACAGCATAGTTGTTTTACTTTGAGGAGGCATCATCAGTCATCACAAACTGAACTTGTTTCATGATTTAATTAATCAGGTTTTTGAAGGAACTTCTGGAATTGACAACAAATATACAACTGTCCAGTTTACCGGGGAGGTACAGTCATTCCCAATTTTATTTTTATTTTTCTCTGTTAATATTGATAGTAAGGCACTCTGAACTCAGTCTTCCATGAATACAGTTGGCTACAACAGGGGATTTATTGCAGTCATATTCTCATGTTCAGTAGAATAATAATACCAGAGTATGCCAATGCAATCCCATAAGCTATAATTTGTTTGCAGGTTCTAAAGACACCAGTCTCGTTGGACATGCTTGGCCGTATCTTTAATGGTTCTGGGAAACCCATTGACAATGGCCCTCCTATTCTTCCTGAGGCTTACTTGGATATATCTGGCAAGTGTCCATGGAATATCAGTTATCACTATTCATATTTGCGAAGTGGCCATAAGTTGATGTTTTCTTTAACCTGTTGCTGCAGGGAGTTCAATCAATCCTAGTGAGAGAACCTATCCCGAAGAAATGATTCAGACTGGAATTTCCACTATTGATGTCATGAACTCAATTGCTCGTGGACAGAAGATTCCTCTTTTTTCTGCTGCTGGTCTTCCCCACAATGAAATAGCTGCTCAGATCTGTCGCCAGGCTGGTCTGGTCAAACGATTGGAGAAATCTGATAATCTTCTTGAGGTACTTGAGGGTTTTTTTTTTTTTTTTACATAATTCACAACTGTGTATTCTGCTTTGTTATAATTAATAAATAATAAATAATTGTGAGGTGATTGCTCCGTAACAGCATTGTTCTCGTGATCTATTCTGCTTGGCAGGGCGGTGAAGAGGATAATTTTGCCATTGTCTTTGCAGCTATGGGAGTCAACATGGAGACAGCTCAGTTCTTCAAACGTGATTTCGAGGAAAATGGATCAATGGAGAGAGTGACTCTTTTCCTGAACTTGGTGAGTAATGTCTGCCTTCTTGTTTGGGATTGATTGGTTTTGTGCAAAATCCTGGATGAAAATTCTTCATTTGTATTTTCCTAATATTAGCAATTCTGCAGGCCAATGATCCAACCATAGAACGCATCATTACACCGCGTATAGCTCTGACAACTGCAGAATATTTAGCATATGAATGCGGGAAGCATGTTCTTGTCATATTGACAGATATGAGCTCATATGCTGATGCTCTTCGTGAGGTAACTCCTGAAAATGCATCCAGCTTTGTCTGCCATGTGTACTGATGATTTTTCTTAACTTTTAACTGCTAATTTGAAGTTTAAAATGTCTCTATCTTCTATTTAAACATTTCTAATTAGATGGCTCTGTGTGCATCGTTTCTCAGTATTGTGTCAAGTTTCCATAATTCTATTTTTTTATGTACTTGTGAAAATTATGGGTGTGACAAAGATAGACTACTTCCTTTTTAGGTGTCTGCTGCTCGAGAGGAAGTGCCTGGAAGACGTGGATATCCTGGTTACATGTACACTGATCTGGCAACCATCTATGAACGAGCTGGACGTATTGAAGGGCGTAAAGGATCCATCACCCAAATTCCTATTCTGACCATGCCCAATGATGGTAACATATATACGAAACATTAACATTACATGTGTGTGTGTGTGTATATATATATTATTATTATTATTATCTTTTGTATTTTTACAGTAAACCTTAATCTAATCTTTGGTCGTTTGAATTGGTCAGATATTACACATCCAACCCCAGATCTTACAGGTTATATTACTGAAGGGCAAATATACATTGACAGACAACTTTACAATAGGCAGGTAAACACACAGTGATGTTTTTCAGTCATTCTCTGTTTGGTTATATGCAAGCAATTACATCATAATTCCCTCAAGTCTTAACTTTAAGGTTACTAGTTCACATTCTCGGGGTTCCTATAACTTTTTTGTTCATTAAGTTGGTTCATATAATCTAGTACAGTAGTGGGTTATTGCCATTCTCTGAATGACCGACTGTTCTGAAAATGCTCCTCATGTTACAAACCAATGCAATTTTTCTCATGACTTAGTTCCAGTATTTGGCTGAATAAATGTTCTCGAACTTTACAGATATACCCTCCAATCAATGTGCTGCCATCATTGTCTCGTCTTATGAAGGTTAGTTGAAAAAATACAGTGCAGTTTATTTGGCTTGATTGATGCTTGAGGAATTGTAAAATAGTCTGGGTGCCATGTTTTAAATGCCACTCCATTACTTTTACAGAGTGCTATTGGTGAGGGCATGACTCGAAGGGATCACTCCGATGTGTCTAACCAGGTGGGATCTCTATTTCATTGTATAACATTAATTGTTGTTGACATGATAGCAATTTCATTAATCTGGCTAAGAATCTTTACTTTCACCCTAGCTTTATGCAAACTATGCCATCGGAAAGGATGTTCAAGCAATGAAAGCCGTGGTCGGAGAAGAAGCGCTTTCCTCAGAAGATCTGGTTCGTCATTTCCTTATCTGTGCTTTAAGCAATCAATAGCAAACACAAACTAAGCAATACTTATCAAACTGTGTGAACGTGCAGCTATATCTCGAGTTCCTCGATAAATTCGAGAAGAAGTTTGTTGCTCAAGGGGCCTACGACACCCGCAACATCTTCCAGTCGCTCGATCTGGCATGGACGCTTCTCCGGATCTTCCCCCGGGAACTGCTCCATCGTATTCCGGCAAAGACACTCGACCAATACTACAGCAGGGACGCGTCGAACTGAGAGGGGAGAGAGAGAAGCTCTTCCATTGGGAGTCTTTGTTTTGGCAAGCACTTTTGTGATATATTGTTTGGTGTATATTACGTTGGGTGGTTTTATCTCCTCTAGCTCTTTCGGAATAAGCGTTTATCGTCGATCGGCGGCCCACGGAAGCCAAGTCTCTCCGGCAGGTGAAAGGCTTTGATATTCTTTGGTAAAGAGAACCAGTTAGATCCGGTAATTATTTCGTATTATTATTTTGCTCTAGGGAAGAAGAGCATTTGGCTTCTTTAATATTAACACTCGAGAAACATTTTGTTGCTTAGAGGACTATTTATTGCTTGCTTTGTTTTTCTCAAACTTAAATGTTACTGGACAATTTAGTGTTCTGTATCATTATATTATTCATAAATAAGTGGGAATTTGCTTTTGTGTTTTGGTTAATCACTTGCATAAATACGTGCATTCTCTTTGAAGATATTAAATAAGTCACTTGCACACTTCAACTTCTCATTACTTAAATGTAAGTTTAAAAGCATTTTTAGCATGTTTATAATCTTTTGAAAAAAAGATAAATCTTTCGACTTTATTTCATTTGACATGAAGGCCATATGTTTTAATCTACCACTAATTGGAATTGTACCTTTTGCAATAATTCTAAATTCTCCTAGCACAAAATGGCATATAAACGAGTGGCTTCCAATGATATATTAGAGATGCAATCTATTATACAAAAACACACGAGTCCACCTCGAGCTCTGTTTGGCATCAACAAAC